>NC_081182.1:89177860-89477860 GCF_029867415.1 Vicia villosa
AACACAAGAAAGGGGGGTTGAATTGGGTTGCACCAAATTTAATCTTTTTGTAACTCAAAACGCAAGGTTAACAAGTGAATTAAAATAGATAAACACAATTATTTTTATCCCGGTTCACTATTATTGAAGTTACTCCAGTCCACCCGCCAAGGTGGTTTCGCTTTCTCAATAAGGACTTAATCCACTATAACCTAACTGATTACAGACAATCATACTGACCGCAGCCAATGCCTTCTTGAGACTTCTGACTAACACCTAGTATCTCAAGGAAACAACCACAATGTGCTTCTGATCAACCTTGTTCAAAACCCCAACAAGTTCAGCTAATCCTTATCGTGAAACCACTATGAATGCAACCACAGTCTTCTTAGGGCTTCTGACTAGCACCTATTTCCCCAAGGAAACAATCAATCAAGTTTATTACAAGTGTGTATTACAAGATGCTTTTAATAAGCAGATTACACAATGTTTAAGTAAAGCAACACAAAAGTGTTGATAAGCAAGATACGGACAAAAGCTCCTTGCTAAAATACAAAACTATACAAAGATTTCTCTATCAGGGTTCGTGCAGCGCTATGGTGTAGTTTTGTAGAACTGATTTGTTGATATCAAATTCTTCCTATGGCTTCCTTCATAGAGAAGGATAGATACGTTGGAGGGTAGAATAGGAAATGCAAAGTTCAACTTTAAGTCCCCAACGGTCATGGTGGGAATGGTAGATAATAAGTACAGATTGGACTGTCTTTACGCCACCCTATAAGAGTAGACAGAGGTCACTGTTTATGTTAGTACTTTTATGCTAACCATCACACGCAAGTTGTCCTTGATCTTCTAAATATTCAAAGGCTTCTGATTGTATTTTGATTGAAGCATGTTGTATATGATCAGAACTTGAATCTTCAGCACCTAAGTCTTTCAGTCTTCAGAGCTTGTTCAGCAGAACCTTGTCTTCTGAATCTTCAGCACTTGGTCTTCAGAAGCGATGTCTTCAAATATTTAGAACATGTTCAACAGAACCTCTTCTTCAGCATATCCAAACACATGGGACACAAAAGTAAATCTTTAGAAGGTCTCCAAAGCTTCCTTTCAATGTCACGATCAGAAGCTCTTGTACCAACGTTCCTTGGAACTGTTGCATATGTAGCATTACAAAATCTTGACTTCCATTGTAACACAACACTAGTATTCTTCCAGAGTGTTGAGTTCAAAACCTAATGACGTTACTCGCCTTCTTACCAAAGTCAGAACGTGCAAGGCAAAAGCCACACATTAGAAAAAAACCGTTAGTGTATATAATTGTTCCTTAAGATAAAATGTGAAGTTATTATCAAAACCTAAGTCCAGATGCAGAACCAATCTTGTTCTTACAATCTCCCCCTTTTTGATGATGACAAAACCATGTATTTTGATAGAACAAATTATGCAGGGTAATCACCATAAAACTCAAATTCAGAAAAGCTAACCAGCCCCCTTAAATATGTTAATAATTTAAAATTCATTTAAGCTTGTTCATAGTCTCCTCCTAAGCCTAAGACTCACAAAATAAATTTTGAAGTACAAAATGAACTATAGAAAAGGAATACTTCTTTATTGACGTCTCATCAGAGTCTGACTAGAGATTCCTGGTCTTCATCTTAGAACTTGGCGTACTATCAGAACACTATGAGTATCATAACCTAGTTTAGTTACTGCCTTAATGCCACACATCAAACATCATAACTTATAACGTTGGTTATCCAGAAGCTTGATTACACACCACGTCTTCTGACCATATCTTAGACCACGTCTTAGATTATGTTTTCTAACCATGTCTTTTGACCATGTCTTAGAACACATCTTTATACCATGTAATTTAGAACATGTATTTTGACCATGTGTTCAGAAGGTTCACAAACTTTGAATTAGTACCGGAACAAGAGTAGACTTACTACACTTCTATAAAGTTTGCAACTTCTGAAGGATCAAAGTCTAGTCCTTCAGAACCTTGGTTACAATAGCTTTTGGATAGTCCACGACTTTTGAACAGCTTTGTAAAACAACTAATAATTTCCAGAGCACACGTTTAACATTCTTTCAGAAAGTTGACAACTTCTGAACAAAATGCTTAATCAGATATTACCCTTAACTTGCTTCCAGACAATTTTCCAACTTTTTAAGCATCAAATTCAAAACACCATACTTTCAGAAAGTTCACAACTTCTGAACAATAGGTGGTATAAACACATGATCACCTTACTTCTAAACTATCCATGATTTCTGAACATAGAAGGTATCTATGCTTGATTTAACAATATTTTCATAAAGTTCACAAGGGGAAAGAAGCTATGAAAGATGAAGACCATCCAGCTGGGCTGGAGGCTGTTTTAGAAATACAGCAGGAGGAAAACCGTCTCATCCATCAATGCTTGGATAAGCAGGATGAAACGATTTTTTCTCGGGGTGAATCGTTCAAGCAACTATCTGATGTGTTGATGCAGTTCAAGGCAAAGTTTGACAAGAAGGATGCCTAGACCTTATCCCTTTGTGTTAGAACTTAAGAATAATTTTTCTTCTATTTCTAAAACAATTGTCTCTTTATCCCTTATTTTCAAAGAAATATTTCTTTTTTCTTTTAAAGCCTTTTTTATAATGATAAAGGGGGAGAAAGAGTTATGATTTTGATAGTATCTAATCTCAAGCTCAAAGCCCAAACGTGATATAATGATTTTTCTATTAACCATTTGTTCAATGTTTAATTCAGGAACTTTGTAAAAGTTTACTGGTTTTCATAGACAGGTTAACATGCTATCAGAAGACACTTGGAATAAGATTATCTGGCATCAAAATATGTAAAGATTTGGCATCAGAAAACTTGATTAAGATGCATGGAGAAAGCTCTGATGAGCTAAGCATATGAGAACAATGAATTCGTTAGAAGTTGTGAACTTTCTAAAACAAATCTTTCTCTGATACTACATTCTCTTTAGAAGTTTAGAACTTTATGAGTAAAGTAATGGTAACATACGCTCTGATACATTACATGTTTTCTCTAATACAACATACTATTTGGAAGTTGTGAAATTCCTGAAAATATGGTTAAATCAAGATCTAATACCCTCACACTGTTCTGAAGTTGAGAACTGTCTGAAAGTAAGGTAATCAAGTGTTGATAAAACCTATTATTCAGAAGTTGTGAATTTTCTGAAAGTATGGTGAATCAGAATCTAACACTTCAGAAGTTGTGAACTTTCTGGAAGCATAACAAGGGTAATCAATCACTAAGCATTCTTTAGAAGTTGTGAACTGTCAGAAAGAATGTTAACGTGTTCTCTGTCAACGTTTGATCTGATTCCTGAAAGCTATTAAAATTTTGTAAATTGTCTGAAATTTTATGTCACTAGGTTCTGATAAACCAGACTCTGATACTTCAGAAGTTGTGAACTTTTTGGAAGTGTAGTAAGTCTTCTCTCTCATTTTAGTATCGTTCAAAGGTTGTGAACCTTCTAAAGATCCGATGACATGGTCTAACGGCACGGTCCAAAGACATGGTCTAAAAGACACGGTCCAAAGACATGGTCAGAATACATGATCTAAGACCTGGTCCAAAACATGGTCAAAAGGCATATTCTAAGACATGGTCTAAGATATGGTCAGAATACATGATCTATGACACGGTCTAAGACATGGTCTAAGGCATGGTTAAAAGACATGTTAGAAGACATGGTCAGTTAAGTAATGGTTCAAGTGCTGAACCTTTTGATGACATGATGTTTTTCACCTTCAGGTGGCATGATCAAAGTTTCTGGAAAAACCAAGGTTCTAGTTTTGAAGTTTGATGCGAGGCATCAAGATAGTTGCTAAAGAAGGTTCTGAAACTCATAGTGTTTAGATAGAAAACCAAGATTTGAGATGAATACCAGGTAGTTATAGTCAGACTCTAATGAGACGTCAATGGGAAGTATTCCTTCTCTATGTTACTTTCTGTACTGTAAAATTTATTTTGTGAGTCTTAGGCTCAGGGGGAGACTCTGAACAAGCATAAATGAATTTTGGGTATTAACAAATTTAGGGGGAACTAGTTAACTTTTCTAAATTTGAGTCCTAATGGTAATTTCCCTGTATAAATCGTTCTATCAAAATAAATGGTTTTGTCATCATCAAAATATGGGAGATTGTGAGAAAAAGATTGGTTCTGTATCTGGCCTTGAGTTTTGATGATAACTTTACATGTTATCTTAAAGAACAATTATGTACTCTAAATATTTCTGTCTACTGTGTAGCTTTTGCTAAACAGGTTCTAACTTTGGTAAGAAGGGGTGTGACGTCATCAGATTTTGAACTCAACACTTTGGAAGAATACCTATAGTGTGTTGTCGCTACCGCAAAAAAAACAATAACAGAGTCGCCACTGGACATATTTATCCCAACAAGGGAAAGGAAATGGAAACAAACCTCAAATAGGGAAAAAATGGTCACACAATCAAGAGAATGGTACGGAAGTCGATTATGCAAGGAGAAGATATTCGCACCCGTCGCGTCCGTAGTACTCTACGAGATCCACTCTTTCCGTTTCTAATCAAATGGTGTGTTATCTAAGGGTTTACTTGCTAAGGGAATGCATGAAATATGAGAAAAAGAAATAAATAAATAAGTGAACTCGCCAAGATTATTTGAATCCCGTGCCTACATATTCCTAACGTGCAATAGGGAAATCATACTTTCGTAGCTCTCCCCAATAGTTTCTTTTTGTTTGTTTGTGTCTTTTAATGGGTGGCATTAATATTCGCACTCTAGCATTAGGTCTGACCTTCGATGCGGTAGAGAGGAAATAACTAGCTGGGAAAAGAAAATGTCGATGAGGCAAAGAGTTCGTTGGTGTTTTGTTAGAAGAATACTCAAGGGGTCCTCTTAGGCAAGAGGTACTTGAGAGGTTCTTATTTAGTTGTGAAAAGTGTTTGAGTTTGATTAAGTGTTTTGAATTTTTGATTGAGAAAAGATATTTTTGTTTTATTAAGGAGAAAAGAAATGCTATGCAAAAGGAAATAATAAGGGGAAAGATCTACCTTATTGTTATCATGCATTATTGACCTAAGGTTGGGATCAATGGAACTAGGCCTAGTTATTATCATGCTTGGATTAAGATCCTAGGGTCTAATTAATTCAAATTAATTAGGAGATTAAAATGAATTAATGATCCTAAAGGAACATGTGAGCCTACAAGCAATCAAATCATAGCCAAGCAACCAATCAAACCTAGAATCATGAAAGAATCATCAAGATCATATCACAAGTTAACAAAAGTCAACACAAGCAACTATGGGTATTTTGGTCATTTCACATTAAAGGAAAAAATTAATCAAAATAAAATTCTAAAACCCTAAACATATCAAAAGAATTATGACATGACATTTTGTATTTTTATCATCAAGAAAACAAAATCAAAAATAAAGTCAAAGTATATTATTTTTATCCATTCTTAATTATTAAAGCCAAAACAATTAAGGACAAATTTAAAAAAAAATCAAAATGAAATAAGGAATATAAAATTGACATTTTAAAATATTATTGGTGATTCAAAGTATTTTTGTCATTTTTATATGTGTATTGAAAATATTGAAAGAAAAATAAAATAAAAACAAATACCAAATAAAAAAGAAAAATGAGAAATAGTTTAGCCAAGGGGGGTATCAAAATGAATTTGCTATGATGAGAAGCAATTTTAGCGCAGCCCAGCCCAATAGCCTATTTTCTATTTTTCTGATTTTATTCAATTAAAAAAATTAAAAAGAAAACAAAAAAAAAACACTTAGACCAATCAGAGTATGCCAACGCAGAATTTCAAATTAAAAATCTCAGAAAATACGCGCAGTCCATCTTCTTCCTCTTCAAACCTCCGGCCACTGCCCACCACCGTGTGTGGTGGTTTCTTTTCTTGAAATGCAAAACGAATACATGATCTCACACGCAATTTTCCAAGATTCCAAATTTGAACTCAGATTTCATAATTCATCCTCAATCTTATGAATTGAAACAAAACAGTTAAGAACCATTAGTTTTGAAACTAAAATTAAATGACATATACTCATGATAAATGGATACAAACTTAGGGTTAGCAATCAAAATCACAACACAGAGCAAATCGTATCAAGTTTCTTGCCAAATGATGCTCATAAGTATGAGATCGAAATTGGTGGTCTCTTGATTTTTGAGAGAAATGAAGTTTTATAGGCATGAGAAGCTTGCAGTGTAAGTTTGGGATAAGTTTCAATCACAACCTCAGGTTTGGAATGAGGCTTGGAGTTTGTTACATTTCAAGTGCACTTTGAATTTTGGTTTGGAGTTTGCTTTGGATTCATGTGTCTTGGTATGGAGTATGGTTAAGAGAGTGTTCAACATTTTTTTATGGTGTATGGAATGAGTTTGGCATGCGTGGGAAGGATCTAGACTCAGTTTGCTCAAGTTGGATTTTCAAGTGGCACACTTGTGATCATGGTTTACTTAATTTTCAAGTAATGTTCATATGTGTTTTTCTAGAAGAAGTGAAAATCAAGTGAATTAATGTTGTCCACTTTTGCATTTGAGTTGATTTGGAGGTCCATAGGTAGGTCTGAAAACTGGTTGCGAATAACTTTGGACATGCATTTGGGCCTAGGCAGTTTCAACTTACACACTTCAAGACATCATAACTTTCAACTCAATTATCCAATGGCTTCAAACATTATATCAAATTAAAGCTCTCATAAGATACTACAACATTGGTGTTTGGACCTTCTTCAGAAGAAGCTGGTATCAAGAATTACATAGCTGGAACCATGGTGTACCACAACTATCTAAGTACTTAGAAAAAATTCTAAGTGTTGGACCACATTGAAACCTCCAATTTGGCTAAACCTCTCTCCCCCACTTAGGAATAAATTTTTCATTTAATTCTTTCACTAAAATGTAGTATCATTTATGAGCTTCACATACATCCCAAATTTGCACAAATTGGATGCTTGAGGAAGGAGTTACAATCATGTAAAGTAGCCTAAATGACAATGAAATTTTTGTAGTTAGAAAAATTTATAAGTCCTTCAATTTGCCTTCTTTTACAAGTAATCCTCATTTACATGATCATGCATGATCAAACCCATCCATCCCTCATGTTTTGATGAGAATTGACTTCAAAAGTCCAACTTTGACCAAAAATTCCAAAAGTCAACCTTTGAATTTGGGCTGATATGTTGATTTTTTGCAAATTGAATCAATTTTCCTCCTTTCATCGTTTGAAATCTATTTTGCAAGCTTAATGATGTCCCCCTAGATGCATAGAATCGTATATTGACCAATGGAATCAAGTTTTGCTCAAAAAGTCAAACATAGCTTGACTTTAACCAAAACACTAGTTTGAGCCAGATGACCAGATGCTTGTAATCAACCTTGAAACAATGATACATTAACCTTATGATGAGCCCTTGTGCTTTGAGTGAGCTTGATAAATGAAAATGCTTGAACACCTTATTGCTTAATGACCTTGAATCAAGAGAAAAACCCTAGCTTCGGTCCTTGATCCCAATGCCAAAGTAAAGAAACAATGAATGCATGTATGCCCTAATGGAAGGTATATGCATATGAGGATAATGCAAAGTTTAATCCATACGATTTGGTAAAAGGCAGGACAAATTTGGGGTATAACATGTGTTACAAAGGAAGTCAAGTTCTGAATGCTACTTCTGCAATAGTTCTAAGGAACATTAGTATAAGAGCTTCTAATCGTGACTTTTTCATGGAAGCTTTGGAGGCCTTCTAAAGCTTTGCTTATGTTGTCCCAAGTTCTGAAGATGCTGAAGACAAGGTTCTGCTGAAAAAGTTATGAAGATCTAAATACATTACTTATGTTGTCCCAAGTTCTAAAAATGCTGAAGACAAGGTTTTGATAAAAAGGTTCTGAAGATCTGAAGACATTACTTCTAAAGACCAAATGTTGAATACTCTAAAGACGAGGTTATGTTAAACAGGTTCTGAAGACTCAAAGACTTAGCTTAAAAAGACTCAAGTTCCGATCCTTCTATAACATGCTTCAATCAACATACAATCAGAAGCCTCTGAAGACATAGAAGACCAAAATCAAGAATGGCTTATGTGTGATGGTGAGGATAAAAGTACAAACCTAAATGGTGACCTCTACTCTTATAGAGTGGTGTAAGGACATTCCTATATGTACTTGTTATATACCACTCCCACCATGACCGTTGGGAACTTTACAGCTGGATATGTGATTCCTATTCTACCCTTCAACGAATATATTTGTTCATCTATAAAAGGAAGACTTGGATGAATTTGAAATCAACTATTCAGTTATACAAAACTAACTCTTTTGACATATTCTTTATATAGTTTTGTATTTTTAGCAAGGAGCTTTTGTTCATATCTTGCTTTCAACACTTATGTGTTGTTGTACTTAAACATTATGTAATCTGCTTATTAGAAGTATCTTTGTATACACAACTTTGTAAATTAACGGTGGTTGATAGATGCCTTGGGGGACTAAGTGATAGTCAGAATTCTCAAGAAGACAATGGCTGTAGTCATTGTGGTTTGGCAATAAGGATCAGCTGAACTTGTTGGGGTTGTCAACAAGGTTGATCAGACTTATTGTGGTTGTCTGTAATCGATGGATTATAGTGGATTAAGTTCTTGTTGATAAGGAAAAATCACCTTGGTGGGTGGAACGGGGTAACTTCGTTAACAGTGAACTAAGATAAAAATAACAATGTCATTTATTTTTATTCTCTTGTTAACTTTGTGTTTGAGTTGCGAAAAGATTATATTTGGTGCAACCCAATTCAAACCCCCTTTCTTGTGTTTCTCGCACCTTCAACGCAAGCTATATATGAAACTGATCCTTCAGCAATAATATATTTGATATACCCTTTCCTTGATATAGCCCTTCATGTTGGAAAAGTTTCCTTTCAACGCTTTATGTAATCCTAATTGTATCAAAACATCTTTGAATTGAATTTTCCACAAGCCATAATTGATTCTTCCATCAAATTTCTCTAAGTCAATCTTCACTACACTTGAAAAGCTTAACATTGCAACTAAAACCTTTCCTCCGGCAAAACAAAATTTTCCCACCAACACAGAGTATACAAGTTCTTTTCTGATGTGGAAGATCAGATAAAACTGCAACTATATAGCATAATAAAATTTAAACCCTAACAAACTAAGGCTCTTGATACCACTTATTGAAAAAATAACAAACATAGAGATAAAAGAGAAACAAAATAACAACACAAGAGATTAACGTGGAAACTCCAAAACTGGAGAAAAAACCATGACCGTTGTCAAATGACAACCAGAGAATAATACTATGTGAAAATTGTTACAACACATATACTATCCTTAACCACCCTAATACACCCACACTCTCCAAAGAAAATATTTAAATACCCAAAGAAAAACTTAAATCCTATATATAGCCTTGAATTCTCTCTTCCATCACTAAACTAAGCGATGTGAGACTTAGACAAACTTTAATCCTATAAATAGCCTTGGACTCCTTCTTCCTTCACAAAAGTAAACAAGGCAAAATACCCTTTTTCGTCCCTTAATTTTATCTCGGGGTCCAGTTTGGTCCCTTAACTTTTAAAAGATTCATTTTGATCCCTTAACTTTTTAAGGTGTATCAAGTTAACTCTTTCCTTCCAAATGGTGGTAACGTCGTTAATTTCTGCTTGTGTGGCAAATGATGTGTAACATAAACACTTAGTGACCGTTTTTAGCGACGGAAAAACGGTCACTAAAAATGATTTTCCGGGTTTTAAAATATTCTCTTCTTCTTTTCTCAGCTGCAATTTTTCTAGTTAATAGAAAAATAAAAAATAAATATTTTAATTGGTTGTGTAGCTTCCATTGTATTTTCCAGCAGAATCACATATGGACATCCCAAATTCATAAATTCATAAACCCACATATGAACATCCCAATAAATTTATAAGCCCTCATATGAACATTCCAAATCCATTGCTTATCTTCAAAAATATTTTCATCTTCTTCTCCAAATTCATAAACTCACATATGAACATCCCAATATTTTCCAGCAGAATCACGAATTTAAAACATGAAAACTACATTTCCTACAATATTTCCAAATATTCAATTATAAAGATCCCAGAACATTTCCATTGTAATTGCAACAACGTAACATACAAAGTTATAAAATGAAGTAGGAAAAGAGGAACGGGGGTGTTAACGGGTGTTTTGGAAACATTTGTGAGGAGAGACAATTTAACCAAAAGTGTTAAAACATAGAGGATCTCATACAATTCCCTCTAGATCTGGGTTTTTTAACTTAGAGTTTTGTGGCATAATCTACAATATTTCAAAACCATTTTTGCAAAACTACAAGCATGGATTTCATGCGATTCCCTCAGATATGGGTTTTAATAAGCATCATTGAAAAATCATCTCTATATATGCTCGAATAGATGACGAGATCAGGGTTTTAATAAGCATCACTGAAAAATCATCGCTGGAGAATTGTAGTAATTTCTCTGTGCAAAAGGTTTCAGAGATGGCGAAGAACAATGGATCTCCTTTTATATATAATTTCAACAATTATTGAAACCCAGTGTTAAAGAAAAATTAAAATTAAATTTGGGGCTTTTCTATGCAAGTTGATGGAGTGTCACCGAATAATTTCATGTTTTGGACCTTATATTTCTTTTATGGGGAGAAATTGGTGTCTCTTATACTGAAAATCCTTCAACTTTAAAGCTTGAAAAAAAAATAGAATAAATTTGAGGATGAAGATGAAGATAGTAATTAAAACCTAGAAAATATTATTAGTGACCGTTTTTTGTTGCTAAATTGGTCACTAAAGATTATCTAAGCCATCTGGCTTCCACGTCAGCGCGATATTGTCTTATTGTTTGACTTTGACTAACAGAATTGACGGGGAAGGACAAACGTGACACTATTTTGATAGTTAAAAGATCAATGTGAATCTTTTAAAAGTTAAGGGACCAAACTGAACCTCGAGGTAAGGTTAAGAGGCGAAAAAGAGTATTTTGCCAATAAACAATAATGTGAGACTTCTTCAACATGTATATCACATAACCATTATCACATAAAGGTAATGCTATATCACATGACATTATTGTCACTTGCATAATAATGATGCGTTATTAGACATTACACTCTATTTGTAATATTAAACTGTTGATTTGTTATCATTATAATTGTTGGTAGAACCTACATGCTCAAATCCATAAGAACGAATAAATGAAAGAATAAATAAATGAAGAAGATTTATTAATATTTCAATGGTGTATTCTTAATATACATAAATGAAAGAATAAACAAATGAAGAAGATTTATTAATATTTCAATGGTGTATTCTTAATATACACTAGTGCTAATAAGAGAAACGCGATACACATTAAACTATGGTGTGTATAACTGGTTTTATAAATAGAACCATTATTATAAAGTGATAGTCATTCACTTTGTATTCTAAAAAAAATTGATGCTCTACGATTATGAATTCATGTTCTCTCTTTCGTTCTTTTGTAGCTAGCAATGTCGGTGGAAGAGTCATAATTGGAGAGTTTATTCGTGTAGACTGTGTAGAGGCACGATAAATCGTATTGCGCTAGTGATCAATCTATTTCAACGGTCAAATATTTTACATTAGAAAAGGAAATCAAATGATCATGACTCATGATCATGGTTTTAAATCGCGGTCCGAAACCGCAATTACACCCGCAGTATTGTGGATGCGGTGCCTCCGCAACCGCATCGATCGCAATTGCATTGTGATTTTAAAATCTAGTCTCCGGAAGTATTAGGAATCCTATCGGACAATTTTAATCATGTTTTTCTAAGTAATTTCATCAAAAACTAATATATTAGAATTCTAAAACTCAATTTACTTCTTATATAATGAAAAAACATAACATTAAGTGTTTTTCAATATTATATTTCAAAGACCCCTTTTTAAAAATTCCCACCGCAACGGGCGCAATGCGCATCGCAACAAGTGCAATGATCGCAACCGCAATCGCATCCGTAGCTGCAACTGCAATTTAAAACCATGCTCATGACCATTTGTAAGATTTTTATGTAATTTTATCCGCAATGCTTACATTGACTATTCGCAATTACCCTTCAATTGGTATTTCTGTAATCTCTTTTTTTCGTTAGTGCACTTTCATTCTGAGATAATGTTGGGAGTAGCTCTCATGCCATGTCATCCCTTACACCTTGTGTCTATTTGGAGACATCTTTTTATTAGGTTGTATAATTTAGCTTCTCTCTTAGACCCTTACCAATACCCAAGTCCTCTAAAATTTTAGTTATTTTAATATGTAATGAGTTTAAGAACCTTTAAAGTGTGAAAAAATAGATATGAAGATTTTCTAATGTTTAATGATATATCACTAGTACAAAAATGTTAATTTACACCAGTTTTTTATTAAATTTACACCCATTATTTTTAATAAAAACCAGGTGTATATCCACAGGGTGAGAAATGTCTAACGCATTTACACCCGTTTAAAACGGGTGTAAAACGGGTGTAAATACGTTCGTAATTACTCCCTATTTTAAGAATATCGGGTGTAAATATGTTCTACGTTACACCCTATTTTAACAAAAATCGGGTGTAATTGGGCGTAATTACGTTTTTAATTACACCCTATTTTAATAAAAATCGGGTGTAATTACGTTTTTAATTACACCCTGTTTTAATAAAAATCGGGTGTAATTGGGCGCAATTACGTTTTTAATTACACCCTGTTTTAATAAAAATCGGGTGTAATTGAGCGTAACTACGTTTTAATTACACCCTGTTTTAATAAAAATCGGGTGTAATTGAGCGTAACTACGTTTTAATTACACCATGTTTTAATAAAAATCGGGTGTAATTGGGCGTAATTACGTTTTAATTACACCCTGTTTTAATTAAAATCGGGTGTAGATACCTTCTTAATTACACTCTATTTTAATAAAAATCGGGTGTAAATACGTCATTTATGAATGAACAATTATATTATATTTAAATCTATTTACACCCTATTTCATATACACCATTTAGTTATATTTCATTTTCAGTCATAATATTGCAAATACTATAAAATCATACACATAAAAATCATATTTTAACTAAGTCAAAATATTTTTAATATTAACCAAAAAGTATACAAAATCATGTGCATTCATAATATTTCAAGTACTATAAAATCATACACATAAAATTTATATTTTAACCAAGTCATGACACTTTCTTCATATATAATTTTACGCCATACCTGACGGTTAGCTTCGGTGTTCTCTAGTCCAATTGAATCCAACCGCTTTCCACATGTAGCATTGGATTCATCCATGGCCAAAATACCACGCCCTGGAGAAGCAATTGCTTTCCACAATTCGATCCGGAGGAAGACCTTCTACATTCGTGTACACCGACTTCATCTTCTCAAGCAAAGTCTACAAAATTATTCATTATATAGCAATTCAGAGCCACACAACAAACCTCTAATTTCTTAAAAAATGTTTAAAAAATGTTTTCTACATTGTGTGAATATGCAACTTCCAAAGTATCCTCGACGGTTTTATACCAGACCTTGATAGTGCAGTCTGATGAACCAGATAGCAAGAATTTGTCCCAACAAATAAGGGATGTGACTTCTCCTGTAAGCGCATTGAGTGTCATTTTACACTCAAATTTGTCTAGGTCCCAAACCTGAACAAAACAATAAGAAATCATTATCAATTTATCAAACAAAACATATATTAAGCAACAAGCAATTGTGTAGAGCTAACATAGAAAAGCAAAAAACCACTGAAGATTCACAGAGACTCTTTATTGCCAAACAATCAAAATATACCTTGATGCTTTGATCCTTGGATCCTGAGTACAACATCTTGTTACATCCAACAGCCAGGCAAACAACAGATTTAGTGTGTCCGCGTAGTGATGCAACCAGTTCAAAAGGGGAATTGGATTTAGAACTGCCTCTCCATGCAAAAATTACACCATCATGATATTTAAATAATCTAAATCAACATAAATTGATAGATAACATAAATGAATTATTACAAAAGTAAGAGAACAAAACATACTATATAACCATAAACCAATGTGTGAGTAGTTACCTCTGCTCCAGCTAAGAGTGTATCATTGCCAACAACCATGGCAAGGACTCGTCCCTTAGGTCCATCGAGAGTTAAATGTGAAGCAGTTTGCATATTCCATGCCTTCACAAAAAACCACAATGACATTTATCAGCTTACAATTAACAGTCCTATATAACAAAACCATATAATGAAAGTAAAAAATAATTGAAGTAGGAATAAGAGCTTACCTTGACAATGTTAGGCAGACTAACAAAAATCCACGGGCCCTCACTGATCAAAGAGGTAGCTTCAGCACCAAGATTCGTCAAATTAGTACATTGACCAGTAACACAGTCCCATGTCCGAAGTGTCCCATCGGTGCTGCCAGAATAAAGTTTGTTTGATCCATGTGGAAGTGCAATTCCAGTGACAAGCTGCTCACAAATATTTCAATTAAACTAGTTCAGAATTAATTATCAACTAAAAAAGAAGCCAAAATTTCTAGCTTTAAATAGAAATGTAAAATGGTTGTTATTATAAGGCTAAGTAAGTACCTTCTTGTGTCCTTGAAGCTTTACTAATGTGGCAAAGCCATCACCATAAAACAGAGAATCATCGGGATTATTATATTGACAAAAATTAGAAAAGGAAAACATTGATATCGAAAATGAATAGAAAAGGTCAATCTAAAGACATGCTTGCGGTCACAGACATTCCCCCCACACATCACAATAGTGATGAGTTTTACACATGATGTACACAGCTTTTTGTTCCCGTTTGTTTCTCTTAACCATCATTTTTATCAAGTTACCTTTGCATTAAAAAAGAAGTAATTAATAGTGTAGATATTTTTAATAGTTAATTATTAAAAAGTAGGTTCCAGAAAAAATGCACTTAATTGATACACACAATACCATATATAACCTAACTACTAATATTCACTGAAGATACTGACTAAATTTATTTTTATTCGTGTATTGGTTAATACTATTTGAGTTTGATTCAGTCTCCCGTCTTGTGGATTCACCTACATAGACATTGCCTAGTGGCTTGGACTGTAGTCACTCGGCCCCTACAAATCACTTATATTTATGTAGTATAAATTATACACCATTAAACCTACATCTAAGATTATTAGATATTTGGTTGGAGAGGCCAGAGAAGGCAAATAAGTAAAATTGAACTACCTCATTAACATTTGATTCCTTGGAATTCGTACGTGATCAAAACTTAGAACTCCGTTATCCATGCTGTTATATGCTGCATTTCTAAATTTCACTCCAATATCTCCAACAGTTATGCCTGAAAGAGGCAAGTGATCATCCAAGCTCCGCAGCTGGAGAATGAAACCTTCAAAAAGGACATACATCATATAGTTCATAAATTTATGTTTGTGTCTAACACCAGAAATTTGGATGATTAAGTTCGGTAATTACCATGCACTCCTTGGTCTTGACCATCCGTAATAAGACGAGCAGAAACAACAACATGTGTAGATACTTTACCCAACCCACCAGGCCACCACTGTTTAAACGAATAATATAGAGTGAGATATACCCAATAACATTGTAAGATTCTAAAATCCCAAATAGCATAGAACGGAGGTCCTGGACATGAGACTCGTAAATGCTCATAAATTTCAAAAAGGCATCAGCAATGTAATACTCTAATGATTACGACATCTGAATCTTAAGAAAAACACCACATAAACTCAGCACATGTAAGAGATCGAATTCAATACTAAAAGTGAAAAGAAAAAGAAAAAACAGAGTTAAATTTATCCAATAGAGTTTGTTTAAATTTAATACATTCCAAAGCTTTGCATCTACTACAAGAATAAAGAGCTTACATGAATAAGGTTGATCGTATCTTGTATCTAGTCCTCAGAAAAAGTTTAACTCGATGTATGATACAGCAGAAGTTCCTCGTGGGAATACAACAGAAGTTCCTCGACAATACCAATGGCCATGATAATGTTCGAAAAAAGGATCTCTGGCTCTTTGAATATAACCTAAGATCAAGTAAATTTTGTCATTAATACCAATACGATTTCAACTCTTCATAAGTATTACCAACCTGGAAGTACTTATTGAGCCTCATTCATTCCAAAGCTTCTACCGCATTTTTTCTATCAAGACTTGAAACAACAGCACAGGGGATGCGAGCATTATAAACTGCTTCCAACCAGTCTTCCAGACCCTCCATTGGTTTTTCAAGCTAGACAAAATGATATGCAATATATATCAAGATTATGCCATTACAACACTATATAATAGACACCAAAACAAATCAAGGAAACACCTTACTTTCAGAATATTATCATAAAATATTTGAGAAAATCTCAACTTCAGTCTATCCAGCTCATTTTCTTCTTTGTCAGAGAGAAAATGTCAAGAAAAAGTCAACTAACCCTATTTAGTACATGATCAACACCTGTACGACACATTAACCTTTCAATTTCACTAGCTTTAGGAATATCCTTACCTGCATAGAAATGTTATACATTAACCTTTCAATCCTTTTATGTCCTACAAACTCAATCAAAACGATTGACATACCCTCTTCAGAAGCCAGCTGCTCCCATGTCTTCCTCTTGAGAGCTCGAGTATCAGCCTGAAACATATTACATTAATTTAACAGATAGTAATTAATTTAAACTGAGTAGATGCATGATATTATAATCTGCAGTTGTGTTAATATGAAAATCAATTAAGCTACGTGTTATTTTCTCTTTTCAACCCTAGTATACTATTAAAGAGGTATACTGTTTCACACCAATGACTAACAAGTTGGTGATAGCCACCATCATGAGCAAGGACACGAGCTTTGGCAAGTCTCCAAAGCCAAACATCAGTTGAGTGCCAAGAAGGCGTATACACTTGCCTCCACTGTGGCTTTCCATTCATCGGCGGCCAAGCTAGCTCAATCGCTAGAGGTCTTAACGCGTTGTCGTGTGTAAGGAAGAACAAAGTCCTTGATCTATACAATGTTGTGCCTTCAAGTTTTCTAACTTCTTCTACTAATGACATGAAAAAATCATAGTAGTCTAGAATGAACAACTTCTTCTGTTTTAAGGCATGTATTAAGTTTGTTAACATTGCAAAATTTATTTAAAAAAATACAAAATGAACCTGGAGACGAGATATATCACACTTTGCTCCATCTGAGACAAATATATCACCATCTTCTATGCCGAGATCAGGGTAAAATGTTGAAGCAATTGCACTTCTTAGTGGCTGCATAGATTAGAAATGTCTCTTAATCTTCCAAGCATCATTAACTTATGTAAAGAGAGGGCAGCAAAAAGCTTTACAAAATACATGCTTAGACGGAAAATAAAAGCAATTACTATATGTTGCAATACGAATCATTGTCATTATCCGGGGCTGAACTTTGGCAGTTGGAACCCCTCATTGCTTATGAAATATATATCGAAGAAAGAAAACCATAAAATGATATAGAAAGGTACAAGTGTCATCCAGACCCACACTAACTGGGGGAAAACCCTCTGTATGACTTAATAAAGAGAAGTGCCAACAATGCACAATAGTCAAACTTACAGAGTAAATGGAGTCAAATAAAAGGAGAGGTCATTACAAAATTATTCATTTAGTGTCTGAGGAAGGATCGAGAAAACACAGGAAAATCATAATACAAAATATAACACTTCTTCTAATCCACTTAAAACTGCAATGAACTATATTTAAGATGGATACCAGGCAGTGATTGTTTTGCCAGAAAAATTATAAATAAACAATCAACAATGTTGGAAAACTGTATAACTAGCATTGAGTTTGACACGTGAGAGAACCATAGAGTGTGGATGGAGAGATACATGAATGAAAAATGGAGAAAAAATGCAAAAACTCTAAAAGGTATCAATATGACATACCTTTTCTCCCTGTTCAGCTCCATAGCCACTATATCCTTCCAATGTTGACAATGCAAGTGATTTCTGAATAATTGAAAGTTACCATCTACTGGTATTGTTCTAGAGGTTATTATAAGAAAATCACTGCAAAATCACAATCGAGTTTTCAAATTAGCTGATAAATGAAATTGAACTTGGATTTTTCCATTCTAGAACATGAAAATGAGAAGAAAAAAACATTGAAATATACTCAGAATTTTGATATTTTTAAGATGAGTAAGTTCTCTTGGGATAGGTCCTTTGAGCTTATTGTGGTTTAAGCGTCTACAAAACACGATCAATGCAAAAAGTTGAACAATACACACCCAGATTCACACATAATTAAACTCATGTATAAATTTTTGTTGAATCAATCACCATACATGAACATAAAGAGACATACCTAAAATGAAGACCACAACCGAACCCTAATTCTGTACCCTTCAGTGAAAGAGAAAAGCACCACGGCCGAACACTAAATCATTTTGTAGATGAAGTTTCACCGCCGGAATAATTACCGTGCTGCCGAAAGAAAAACAAATATCGGTTGCAAGAACTGACTTCGACATCATCCTCTTCCGATAACAGTGAAATCAACATCAATGGTGAGAGAATCCTCTTCCGATAGCCGTCGGAAATGGAGACGGTGATAAAAAATTTGAGAATTTTGCAGATGAATTGTTAGGCGAGAGAGGTGAGAAATTGCAGTTTAGGGTTTAATGGGGTGAGAGTGTTTTTTGTGAGAGGAGAACACTGAGTGAATGTTGTGAAATGAGTTACGGAGATTTGGATTTCGATGAATCTGGGAATGAACAATTTCAATTATGGTAATGAAAATTTTCAATTCAATGTAGTAATTTTTTAATATGTTTAGATTATTTTATTCAGCTAATAAAAAAATTACACCCGTTTTTAGTTTAACGGGAGTAATTGAGATTTAATTATGTTAATATTTTTAATTTAAACCTGTTTTCAAAAAATTGGTTGTATATATTCACCTAATAATATTTAAAATGATATTATATTTACAAAATTGCCATCGCTTTTTTTTATTTACACCCGTTATTAGTATATCGGGTGTAAATTTTAAAATTATATTGCTCTTTTTACACTAGTGTATCAATGTGATACTTCCATCTCCCCAATTAACAATTTATTTATTTATGAGGTGGAAGTCTAAGCTTTCTTGAGTTCGTTAACTGTTGTTTGCATGTTGGTTTTGACTTGTGTCTAATTTGTTATACCGGAATGATGTAGCAAGTTTTTTTCTATGTGGCATCAAAATTATTTGTTGTAGAGATTTTTTTTATCATATGAAACACCGATACCTCTAAAAAAAATATGTCTGTGTCGCTGACGGACACTTGCACATACACTTATGATTATGTTTATTTATTTTTTTAAAATTATTATCAATATTGTTGTGTTATTACCAGTATTATTGTGTATGTGACAGGGTCGTGTATAAAGTTTTTGTGCTTCACTTTCATTTTATTTTTACACGTTCTACACTATTTTTATTTAGGCGTTTCGGCTTCTTTATGTAAGAAGTTTCATTTCTTAATTTTTTTACTGTACTTTGTTTGACGAAGATGTCTAATTTAAATATTTTGTTGAAACAAACTATTGATTCTAAAAACTCATTTGATAATAAAACTTTTGTAATGGATTTTGAATATCCTTATACTCACTTCAATAAACTTTGCTTATAAGAAATATTATAATCACATTTACAAATGTGTAAATTTTCCCACTATGGATAAAATCTAAGTTCCCCACAGAGTTGAAAGGATCTGTTGATCTTGTCTTGAATCAAAGAAACTTGCCAAGATATTTTTCCATCAAATAATTTGACACTATCTGACTTGTTCTTTCGGAAGGGTGAAAAGCATCCCAAAATACATATTTATTTGCATCTTTGCATGTAAATGGACTTTTTGGATCACACATGAAACCCATCTCAAATCTACCTGTTCCACAGCATCCCACCGTTGCATCTTCAAAACCTGACCAAAACAAATCATATAATGTTCAAAAATTTATTATTTTTAATTAATACCGTAATGTTTACGGCACGAAAGGGGGCTATTTACATATCAAGAGAATTGAATCATAATGTACTCACCAATCTATGTAACTTATTGAGATATACTAACATTGATGTAGTTGTAAAAAATAAATATTTTGAGTGTTTATTCAAGTATGTTAGAGAGGGAGTTAGTTGGATGACATAAAGTGGGTTGATGATTGAGAATTTATTTTTAGGTAGTAGTCAGTATAGTATGTCTTGGTCATCTTCACCCATAATTAATTAAATAAAAAAAATTTCTATATGATTTTTTTACTTTGAAAAATGAGTGAAAGTCTGTCTTGCATGCTTATTTAGTTATAGTTTAACTGTAAAAAATTTGAGACGTTATACATTAACATGTCTTCTACGCTGTCAAAGATGATTCTGACTCTAATTATTATTTTTTTAAATAAATAATAAAGTGATTTGAGTTCTTTGGGTTCACTAGATTCTGTATAATTAAAAAAATATATCAAAGATAATTTACAAAGATGTTGAGAGGAATTGGTAGGAAATAATGAGAATTTAGTTAGTTGTGAGCTTTCAAAATGCTGGGGTCAGTTTTTTTATTTATTTAATCGGAAACTAATTTGATGTACCACCATCCCAATTTCTCTGACATGTAGGTTTAATTGGACAGGTGGCTCAATGAATGTGGTGTGCTATTTATCACTATTTATTTTTGCTCTAAAACTTGTCTAGGTCCACATAAATTTAACCAAACCCATATCAATTTAATTCTTTTGAAGAAAGTGAATGATGAAAAATGTACACTTCTTAAGAAAGGTAGCAATATGAGACAAACTATTAAGAACAATTAATTACTCATTATGTAGAATTATAATAATTTTAATTCTTTAATATAGAAGTAAAAAAAAAAAAAAATTTGTCACTTTTTATTTTTCTCAAAATAGTGAAAAAATTTTAAGAGCACGTAAAATATGTCAGAGTATTTGTAAGAGATGGTAAGAGTTCTTTTCTCTCTTATCCAGAGATTTTGAGTTTAAATCCAACACTGAGCGCTTAACATTGTTAAATTTTTTTAAGAGAGAATTTTAAGATGTATTATAAATTTTCTCGATTCGAAGAATTTGTCTTAATTACGCATACGGATACTCAGTTTCTACCCAGAAAAAAAAGCAATGATGTAAAATAGAAAAGTAAAAGTAAACTTACCAAATTGAGAAGGTTCTGTAACAATTTGCATGACCAAATCATACGCATTTGTTAATACTAATTGAAATCCAGAGAGCTCCATGTTCAACTTTGCCACTAACAGTTCCAATTTTGCATTAAATTCCAAAGCAACATCATTGTACAAATCCTTACAACCATGATGACCCAAAATATTTATGGCTCTCTCCAGTGGCAGACACCCCATAGGAATTAACCCTGTCATAGAAATTTTCCTTGCTCCAAGGTAATAAATTTCCTTAAGAAAATTTTCAGCAAGTCCAATTAAAAAATCCTCATATTCTTGGACACTAAATTGCATCCTCCTTTCAAGACGTTGGTAATAATTCTCAAGAAAATCATTCGTTCCTATGCTAATCAAATACAAAGACTCGCTTATTATTTCATTAGCTTTGTTGTTACCAAATTTTGCTCTTAATTTGTTTTGGTACTCTTTGTAGTACTCAACTTCTTTCCATAAAGGTATCACATCCTGAAAAATATAAAATAAAAGTAACCTCAATATGAATTATTTTGTAGTAAAAAAAGGTTATTAATATCATGCATGAAAGTTATTTTCTCTTCAAAGTAATTTTTTTTAGAAATTTTGGTAAATTAATAGCAATGAAAAATATTATTAATTGAGAACTTACAGCAACACTTGCAGTAACGTTATCAAATCCAGTACCAGCAGAAGCAAAACAAACGCCGGACGCAAAATCCGAAATATCATAAGAAGGATCCAAATAAGCCGGCACAATAGGCTTAATTCCAAACGCCTCAGAGATGAAATCAGGAGCAAGTCTTCCATTCGAAAATCTACCAGTTGGATTTCCATTTGGAAAATCTCTACCATATGGCTCAAAATTGCTTCTTGCTATTGTTGGAATGAAATTGTTGTTACCAGAATCAACAGATGAGTCTCCAAAAACTATTATAGCCGGGACTTTTCCACTGTTTGAGGATGAAACATGCAACAAAATTTGAAGGGAAAAGAACCATATGATGTGGAGTTTCATCATTTTTCACCTGGTCTCAACAAATTGAACTGTCTGTGATGCCAGTGAGGGATAAAGAGGTTGTTTGTAAGAGAGGGAGAATAAGAGTCTATTTATGGGACAATTTGGTAACGGTTTGTGTTGTGTTGGGTCTACCCGAAAGTATTAAATTTCTGTAAAATGACAAAATTCAAATTTTTAGAAGAGAGTGGGCAAGTTTATAGTTTGATATTTAAAATTAATATTAATAAACAATATTATATACTAGTTTTTTAAAAAATGCTCTGCGACCGCGAAAATTACATATGCCTGATATCAATACCGTTTTTTATGTTATAAAAAAGTTATGGTTGATTCATACGGCGACGACCATAATAAGCGTCGTGAGAATTGTAGAGACCCAAATTGCGAAAGTCTTAACGCGACCACGTTTTTTTAAAACATGTTATATAGTAATATATCACATTGTTTGTTTAATTTATTTTAAAAAATTAGATAAGTATTAAAATATAACTTATTTCTACATTTTTTTAGAGACCAACTATCATAGTAAAGTGATGTGATTTACAGTATTTTTTATGTAACAGGTTCTGAATTTGATGCATGGCTTAACATTTTCTATGTCCTTAATTAACAGATAAATTATTACTATTTGTCAATAAAATAATAGCATATACTTCTTTTATTCTCAGAACTGTATTCAGGTCTCTTGGAATTGGAACCCTGTACTTATTATGATCTCTGAGGAGAGGTGCATGCAACAACTATTCACAGATCAGAGAAGAGGTGCATGTAAATCAAGAGAGAGTTAATGATATCGTCCAGAAAATAAATAGTTTTTTTTTTTTAAACCAAAGTAGTGTTGGGTGTTTCATTGACAAACACACAACCCAACCTTGTTCAGACCTATCATACAAAAATTCACAAAAAGACATAGCAAGTGTAGTTTTGGTGAGTATTGTAGTTGTTGAAATATCTACCACTTTTTTGTAAAATATTTTTAAATATAATATTTAAATATAATATGTATGAAAATAGTAGAAGATTTTAAAATTAACATGTGTATGAAATTGTAGAAGAACCTAGACCTATAAGTATTATTGAAGAACTTAGAACTATCATGATACTAATATATCGTGAAACATCTAGAAAGAATTAAAATAATATAAAAATATTCACCATTATTGAGAGATCGGTGAATTGAGCCTATAAATAAGTAATTGGTACTTTGTAAATAATCATTCAAGAAATCAATGACATAACCTTCTTTCTAAATAATTCTCTAAAATTATCTTTTATCAACTATTCAACTATCAATAGTGGCATCAAAGCTATGTTCGTTCATACATTGAGCGTAGTTATATTACCTACCTACCTACTATTTCTAAACCCTCCTGACTACTTCAAAAAACTTCTCTTGTACTATTGACCCACTCTAATAATTTTTCTAAGCTATGAATAACCCCACTCAATCATCATCTATTTTTGTCCCTATTTTCAATAGTGAACATTATGATTTCTGCCGTGTTAAAATGAAAACATTTTTTTATCTCAAGATTTATGGGACTTAGTAGAAGAAGGCTTCACCGTTCTTGTAGACACTTCAGCTTTTAATGCAGCTCAAGAAAAAAGAGTTGAAAAAAATAAATAGAAAAATTCAAAGGCGTTGTTCACCTTTCAATTAAGCACTGATTGATGCAATTTTTCCAAGAATAATGGGAACTAAGACTACAAAAGAAGCGTGGAACACGTTGCAGGAAAAGTTTCAAGAAAGTGACAAGATATGTGTCATTAAACTTCAATCTCTAAGAAGAGGTTTTTAACTATTGAAGATGAAGTAGTTTGAGATAGTTGAATATTACTATTCTAAAGTTAAAGAGATAATTAGTCAAACGACAGTTTTTTGGGAGGATATTCTTGACAAGAAAGTTATTGAGAAAATTCTAATTACTATGCCCCCCTAAGTTTAACCCAATCGTGATAATGATTGAGGAAACCAAAGATTCCTGCACTCTATCAGTGACAGAACTAGTGGACTCTCTTGAAACATACGAGCAAAGACTATATAGGCATAAAGAAGATACACTTAAAAATATCTTGTAGTAAAAACTCAAATTTCAGTCCCAAAATAAGGAAATTGGAGGAAAAGGTATATTATGGAGAAACTTTCAGAAGAAGTAAAGTTTCTAAAAATTTCCTTAAAAACAAGTCAGATAGAAATTCTTCATGCAATATATGCAAAAATACTAGGCCACACATAGAAAAAAATGTTGGTACTGTAGTATGTCACAATGCAAACGTTGTAAGAAGTTCGGGCACCTAGAGAAAGAATTTCGCAACAAAAATAGACATCAAGCTAATAACGCAAAGGAGCATGATCCATAAAAATGTATTTTCTATGCTACTCAAGCCTCGATGAATGACCTAAAGAAAAACTCTCTCTATGCTTTTTCACTAGGATCAAAAATTTCTTTTTGGGTGTTGAAGAAGCAACCTACAGTTGCACAATCAACATCACAAGCAGACTACGTGGATGTTGGTAAAGCAACGAGTCAAGTTATATGGCTCTGCAAGATACTTGAAGATATGAGAGAAAAACAAGATGTGCCTACTAAAATCAACTGGAACGACAAAACAACAATTGCAATGACGAAGAATCTAGTGCACCACATCACAACAAAACACATAGCAATCAAGAATCACTTTATTAGAGAAGTTGAAGCAACTAAAGAGATCAAACTCAAATACTATATGACAAAAGATCAAATTGCAAACATATTCACGAAGACGTTGCTAAAATCAAAATTTGAAGAGTTACGAGCTACGCTTAGAGTCACCGAAATTTGCATCAAGGATGAGTGTTGAAATTGCTACACATTTCTAGAATATTCTCAAATATAATATGTATAAAAATGGTTGAAGAGACTAGAACTATATGTGTAAGAGTTTCTAGTAATTACATTCAAAATTTAAATCTAAATCCATTCTATTTATAATCTTTATCTAATAGCAAAATCTTTTATTATTAGAAGGTTGAGACGAAACGAGGAAAACATTTTTGCCGACAACATATGCAACAAGTTAGGAGACGACATATGCAACAAGTTAGGAGATGGTGCTAATATCTCATTTTTGGTTGGAAAAATGGTACGGAGATAAACTTTTTAAATATTTATTTCCAACCTTGTTTGCTTTATTAATGATAAGAACAAGATGAGATGATATCATAAATAACCAGTAGCATTGAAGAATTTTGGAATTGGAGAATCAATTGCGTATGAGAATTAAGCGAAATTATGCAGGACAAAAGAATTTAAAACATAACAAGTCACGAGTGTACATAATTTGAACATAGATTGTTTCACAATAAATTCTACAAAGATTTAAAATATCTTTTAAATACATCACATATTAAATAAAATCGATATGAAGAATAAAACATAATAATATTTTGTATTGTAAATTTAATTCAGCGTACATAAAAATCAAAGACATAATTAAATACGTTAAATAATACCTGAAATTGTCTGCCCTTGAGAACTTACAATGTACTAAATTCTGGAGAGAACAACAGGTTCCCTCCGATGTGTTGGAGAGATAAAAGAATGGAAACCCAGAAACACTGTTTTTGAGAATTAACCAAATTGATTTATTTTTGTTGTGGTATTATATGTTTGCTGTGTGCAACTTTTATTATGTAGTATTAGACCAAAAATAGAGTATCGAATGAAAGGAGGAGCGTGCATTTATATGCCAACAAAGTAGTGAACGTTATTCATTTAAAGGAATATAAGCCTTTTTATTTTTTTTATAAGCAATATAAGCCTTTTTATATCAATATTCTTAAGTAATAGAAAGGTATTTTTTTTTTTTATAATCAAGAAATATATTAGAAAAGAATCAAAAGTTCTTACAAGAGAATACAAAAGGCGAAAAAAGCCCGAATCAGAGGAGATTAAGCACCAAATACACTTAGGAAAGATACAACATAGGAGCTTTGTTGAACTCGTAAAAGTTGTATTTGGTCCGATTAATATTCCCGATAAAAAACCAAAGCCAAACAAGCATCTTGATACTCCAAACCATGTCTAAGATGTTCCAAGCATCTCTTCTAAATATGATACTATTTCTAACATTCCAAATGGACCAACAAATTGCCAACCAAACAATCCCTTCTCTACCTTTTTTCACCTTCTTAGATTTACAATAACCAAACCATCTCATGAAGCTCCCAAGAAAACAATCCCCACCATAATCATCATAACCAATCCAAGAAGCCAAATCCCTCCAAATTAATTTTGATGCCCAACATGATAGGAGAATATGTTTCAAAGATTCATGCCCATTCTCACAAAAGACACACAAAGAAGAATTGGAAAAAGAAATACCTCTTGAGGCAAGAAGATCCATGGTAGGCAACCTATTAATGAAACATCTACAACCAAAACATCTTTTTTTTGAGGAACCAAAACTTTCCAAAGAATTGTGAAACCAAAAATTTATCATAACTCCTATAGCAACTCCGCACCGAAAATTCCTCCTCTGCGTCGCCACACCACCGCACGATATCCCTCACCCCCTGCTGCAGCCGCACCTCCTGCAATAGCAAGTGCAGCCGCTGCACTTCCTCAACATCCCCCGGATCACTATCTCCCCTAACTCCAAAATCTCCCCACTCCCAATTGTTGTTAATCCACCCTCCCATGCAAGCAATAGACACGTACTTCATCTCCGAATAAGAGTAAGCTACCGGAAATTCGTCCTTCAAAAGAAAGTCTTTTATCCAACAAGAATGCCAAAAAGAAATGAGAAAACCATTACCAACCTTGAACCTACAATTATCAACAAACACATAATCTTTGTAACCATAATCCAACATCAATATATCCCTCCACCAAAAAGATGTCGAGACCTTATTTTGAACTTTAACGCCCAAACCAACCGTTTGAAGATTAAAGTCTCCATATCTAGATTTCAAGACTTCATATCATAAAGCTTCGGAACCTCCAAGAATCTTCCACCGCCATTTTTGAAGAAGAGTCAAATTGAAATCTCTAATTCTTCTTAAACTGAGACCTCCTTTGTCAATTGGAAAACAAATATTCCTCCAACTAACCCAATGAATTTTCCTACCATCTCCCCCTCCTCCCCAAAGAAAATTGCTTTGGACTTTCCTTATCTCCTTTAGAATTTTCTCAGGCACCTTATAAAAAGACAACATAAAGATAACAAGTCTACTAAGAACGGATTTGAGAAGAGTTAACCTTCCACCAAAAGAAAATAATCGAGCCTTCCAATCCATAAGCCTCGACTTGATTTTGCTTAAGATAAAATGCCAAGAAGAAATCCTTCTAGGATTGATGCCTATAGGGATTCCAAGAAAAACGAAAATGCTATCCTCCCTCCTATAAGACAAAAAATTAGAAGCACAATCCAAGAAATGATCTCCAATGTTAATGCCAATAAGTTTGCTTTTATGATAATTAATCCCAATCCCGGAAACTAATTCAAACCCTCTTAGAATAGCCTTGATCGCCCAAACTTGTTTCCAACTCCCTTCCCTCAAAAGTAAAATATCATCGGAAAATTGAAGAATATCCATCGAACAAGACCTCCTAAAATTGAATCCAACATATTCCCCCACCTCCACCGCCTTAGCCACCAAACGCCTCAAACCCTCCGCTACTATGACAAAAAGAAAAGGCGAAAGGGGATCACCTTGCCGTAACCCTCTTTCCACCTCAAACTCCGCCGTTGGACTACCATTCACAAGAACGGACATCTTGCTCGAAAAATCAAACCTCCATCCACTTCATCCAAGATTCCCCGAAACCCATTCTCCTTAACATATATCTAAGAAAGCTCCAATACACCTTATCGTAAACCTTTTCAAAGTAACCTTAAAAAGTAAACAACCAAGCCCTTCTCTCTTCGCCATATCCACCGCCTCATTAGCCACCAAAACTCCGTCAAGTAGTTGTCTACCCGGGATGAAGGCACTTTGGCACTCAGACACAATGGAACCCAACACCTTCTTCAATCTCGAAGCTAACAATTTAGAAATGGCTTTGTAAACACAACCAACCAAGCAAATCGGTCTATAATCGTTTAGACCCAAAGGATTAGAAGATTTGGGAATCAAGGTTAAAAAAGATGAAGTGATCGCTCTAGACAATAAATCTTCCTTATGAAAACATTGAAAACAATTAAGGAAATCAACTTGCATAAAATTCCAACACTTCTTGATGAACATAAAAGAATAACCGCCGGGTCCCAGACTTTTCGTACCGTCACAATTCCAAATTGCCTCTTTGATCTCACTTTCCGAAAACGGTTTCTCAAGAAAGACCTTTTCCTCCTCCTTCAAAGTCTCAAAAGAAATACCATCTAAAACCTTCCTCACCCTTTGTCCCCCAATAAACTTCTTCTCGAAATGATTCTTCACCTCCTCCTTAATCCCCACTACCGAATTAATGATTCCTCCCTCGGTCACTATCGAACCAATGAAATTGCGGGTTCTTCTAGCTTTCATAACCCCATGAAAAAACTTACTATTAGCATCTCCGTCGTTCAACCACTTCATTCTAGATTTTTGGATTAGCATATTCTCTTTAATTTTCAAATTCAACCAAATATCCCTAGACACTCTTCTCTTCCTATCCAACACCAAGCTAGACTCAAGAACATCATCCTCCCCCACCTCCTCATCCCCTTCATTCAAGATACGAACGTTATCCTCAACCGCCAAATCATACTTAACGAATATGTTCACATTCCACCATCTCAATTTCTCCTTTAGAATCCTCAATTTCTCCTTAAGAACAAAATCACCCCTCCCATTCACCAAGATAGAAAGCCATTCTTTTTTCACGAAAGCACTACGCCAAATAAGCTATTTAATAGTGTTTTTTTTGTTTTCGATAGCGCTTAAAAGCGCTATTGACTGCGCCGCTATTGTAAATTTTTTTGTTTAATAGCACTTTAAAAGTGCTATTAAAGTACCGCTTTTTAATAGTGTTTTTCCTTAAGTGCTACTGAAGTATAGAGTTTTGCGCGTTTTTTATTTGATTTCGATAGCACTTTTAAAATAAGCGCTATTATAGAGCACATGTTTGACAACACTTTTAAACTAAGCGCTATTATAGGACACATGTTTGATAGAACTTTCAAACAAAGCGCTAATATATGACACTTTTGCCCTAATAAATGGCATATGTTTTATAGCCCTTTCATTTAAAAGTGCTATTATAGGATGTTTCATTAATACACTCTTTACAAAACGCTATTGTAGTACTTTTTTTTATACCAAAAATCACTCTTTTGGTGTGCATATATCAAAAAGCTACATATTATGGTGTTCAAATATCAAATAACACAAAATCACTCTTTTGGTATGTAAATATAAAATAACGCTCTAAGGTACTCATTGCATAAATATTATGATTCATCAATACCAAATAACATTTTTAATCAAATCCACGTGTTTAAATATCATAACATATATAAAGTGCATTTAGTGTGCTACAAAAAAGAGGACATTTTCATAGTCAAATTTGTAGATGCATGCATTCCAACTAAGAGTACTTCAATCCAAATCTAAAAGCCAGCAACTATTTTTGCTGCTTTGGGCGGAAACTGACATTCAAGTTGAGAATCCATGAGCACAGACAAGTTGTCAGCTAAGAAAGGCTGACACCATTTAACTAAGTTCCTCTCTCTCTCTCTCTCTCTTAAGAGATTTATGTCAAAATTCTTGCTTCCTTCCTGTATTCAGTAGCTAGAACAATTCCAAAACTCCATACATTGCTTTTTGGAGTAAGCTTTTTCCTTTTCTTCATGTCTCCACAGAAAGATTTCATGTTGCCTGTATTCACGAAAAAGAATGATTGTGAACAAAACTAAAAGCACAGCTAAGGGCATTAGCCTTACCCCCACTCGTGACCTTTAGGTAAGGGTCATGAGGCTACAACCTTACCTAAATTAAAAGAAAACTGATAAACATGTCACTTTACTTCAAGTTATGGGACATCGGTGGATACTAATATAATTCAAAGAAAATTAACATACTAAATGGGTTTTCCCGATTCATAATTTTGTTAAGAGATCATATTTTCATGAGTCATTTTTGAAGTTAGAATTTTAAGAAGGAAGACACACAATTCTAATTCAGTACAATGTAATAAACTGAAAAACAAGAAGTTAACATTTTTGAAAGTTATTTATATTATAAATTAAATTAAGTAAATGATAAATTAATAAATTTCTAAATAAAATATACTTACATGAACCACACTTTTGAGATAGTGATGCCTAGTTCTTCTGTATCCATAGAACCATCCCTCTATCACACTTCTGAGATAGCGATGCCTAATTCTTCTGTATCCATAGAACCATCCCTCTATCAGGTAACCGTGTTAGGTGCGGTAAAACATATCTACAAATAAGTCACCTCTTCAATTGGTTCTATCATTAGCTATAATTGAAGCAATCACAAAGCCCTCTCTACCTAAACCATGTATGAAACGTAAAAGAAATAAGAAATTAACTTTATACATAAACCACAGCTCAACTAGTCTCTCACAACTTTTGAGAAACTACATAAAAGTAAGCTACAAAGAAAGGCATAATAATTATACTTAGTTATCTTTGACCATACTTTTCTCTATACCATAAAGTATCATTATCTCCATAAATATTTACATACTATAATTATGCAAAGGATAATCATTTATTTTATATGAATATCTTGGAGTATTTATACAACTGTAACAAGTTCTTTTCCAATCCACATACTGAAACCAACAAACCACATACGCTATATTAACACTGAACATGTGCAGTGCACAAACATAAATAATATTATACTTTTCAATTAAAATAATCATATTCACGCCATAAGAAAAATACTAGCTCATACATTTATACAGAAATGTTGTATACATCACATTTTAACTGCCTACTACCAATGCTCAATCATAATAAGAGGCTAATTGACACAAATTAGAAAGTGGCCTACCTTAGAACTCTGCCACTGAAATTGAGTCAATAAGGAAGCTTGAGTTCCCAAATTTCTTAGGGAAGGATGAAAGATTCATATCTTCATCATCAGAGTCACGCATCTTTAGTGCCCGATTCTCTTCTGAGGTGTTGGCATGCTTCTTATTACGCATAAGGCAACTACTACATAAAGAGAGACCTTTCTAAACAGATAACCATTTCCGACATAGACTGGTTCAATGAGATCCATTTCACAGTGATTTTTTACGGTGATTTTTTATAGTATCAAATATTGCACCAGCAATTTCAAAAGCTTGCTAATTAGTACCTGAATGATGCCAGCAAGTTCACCCTTTGAGTGCTTAGATGAAGTGTTCAACCAAAGTCCCAGGCCAATGAGGTCCATCAGCCATCCATATTTTTGGAATTTTTACAGGCTTAACAGGTTTATCTCCACTATTTTGTATCTGAACTTTCATGGTCTTGATTTCCTCTCTTGCATGAAAAGCATCTGACTTGCGACGGATAGACTCGAGAAAACCATTGATTACGACCTTGAACTCATCATACTTACGCTTCAGCCTTCTACGAACCTTCACAAAATCAAGTTTCACTTTATTTTTGTAAGGATCTCTGTAACGCCCCGAATTTAATTAATTGGTTAATTAAATTATTAAAGGATTTAAATATTGGATTTAGTCGAATTTGGATGGTCGGTATTATTTTAAGAGGCGTATTTAGGTTTATTAAGTTAAAGTAGGATTTTAGTCGGATAGTCGGAAGCATAATATTATTTATTTATTGAGATGTTTATTGAAATTTTCGCATTTTGGGACGATTTAGTCGGTATTAGTTTGGGATAGCGGGTCGATATTTAATCGAATATTTTAATATTTTTAGTATTAAAAATATTAATGAGTTAATGTTTAGCGTTTTGGGAATTTTCCGAGTAATTAAGATTAGACCGGAAATATGAGACATTGAGTATTCAGTCGGTATATTAAAATGATCGGATTTTATTTTAATGATATTTAAGTGGAAGTATTATTTTTATATTAAGTGTAGAAAGATTTTGGGCTTAAATAATGACATCTCTAAGTATTAAGGGGTGTATTTTATTAGGCCCATTATAAAATAGAGAGTAAGTGGTGGTAGTCTCATTTTGTCTTTTGGAAATAATAGAAGCATAGAAGAAAAAAAGGGAACCGAGAAAAGAAAAAGAAGAAATGGAGAAAGGGGGTTAGGGTTGTGAAGAGGAGAAGAAGGAGACCCAAAGTGTTGCTCTCAAGTGTCATTTTTCTCCAAATCTCCATTGAAATTTCTTAAAGCTGCACTCAATCCGAGGTAAGGGGGGATTCTTTCTACCTAAATGGGAATATGGTGGATTTTATGTGGGTTAGGGTATAGATTAATCATTGTATTGTGTCAAAATATTTTCTATCACTGTTTTGAAATTGCAATTGGTTCTCTAATGTTGATGTTGCCATTCATTAATAATAGTTTCTGGAAACTAAATATATGCACAGTGTTGCTTAGAGCAACAAGTGCCTTCGGTGCCTTCGGAGCATATAGCAAGCCCAGCAGCTTATGCCGTTTCATTTTATTTTCATTATGTGTCTGTGATGTTCCTGTGTGTGTTCTGTGATTTACTCTTCTTTTGTTTCTACAATTTTCATATGGTCATTTAACATGTTACAATGGTATAATATATATAGTGTATGCTTGATCAATGAATGTTTTCCTATGAATATGCAAGTATTAAATAGTTTATTAATTATTCTCTCCTAATTTAAAATAAATAAAAAATACTTTTAAAAATGACTAGTCAAGTGTTGATTTGTGTATATATATATCTCTCGAAAACTACCTTGCAAATCACAACAAAATATTTATTGTATTAAGTGAATTAAGAATGAAATGTTGTTATTGGAAATTCATGTATGCATGGATGCCTTCAATGAGGAGAAATATAGAGTCTTTGATAGAGACTGAATGTCCAAAGCTATGGCTTACATTATTAGATATATATTAATGGTATAATATATATAGCCATGGAACTATAATTATGAAATAGCATAGAATGAAACTAGTAGAATAAATAACTTGAAAACAGTAGCAGTTAGCAGTTATAGAACTGGTGAAATATAAAACAGTCCCGTTTGACCGAAATAGTCGAATTAGGCGGTATAATTAGTTGTCCGGAATTTAATGAAAATTTACGTGGTAGCTAAGTTTAATTAGTAGGTTAATATGGTGGTGTTATTTTGTTGAAATTGTGATATTTTACGATTTGACCGAAATTGTGTTTGATTTAAATATTCTTTATAAATAAATGTTGGTTTTGTGATGGGAATTGACACACATTTTAGGAATAGAATATAATGGAATTGGAATTAATATGATATGATTATTAATTGGTTGATTAATTTATAGTTGAAATAATTACAATGATTCTATTTGTTTGGAATACACCTGGACTTGGATCAATAATTCAATTTATCGGTAATTTACGGTATCATGAGAATTTGACCGTAATCGTGATTTGGTTGAATATTTATGTTGAGAATGATATATTTCTATGTCAATGATGTTGTCTTGATAAATAATATTATGTCTAATTGAATTAGTTGATAATTGAAAGTTGATTCGGTTTACTTGATAAATTAGCATGTTGAGATTATCTTACGAATTGATCGAAAATTGTGGTTTTGATTTGGATAACTTTGTTAATATGTGAAATTGAGTAATTATGCCGATGTGCCGAAACGTGATGATAATTGTAATAATCTTGATGATATGCGAATTGTATAATTGTGACGATTTTGATAATACACGAAGTTGTACGTTTGTTGTGATATGCTGAAGCATGAGGGTATATATGTAATGACTTGTTTATATGCGAAGTTGTATATATATTTGCGATGATGTGTCGAAACATGACGATGATTTGAGATGATTTGTAATACGTGATGTTGTATATATTTGTGATGATGATTTTGTGACTAAGTGAAGAAGAAATATTATGGTGACGTGAATTACTTCGTATAGATGGTAATTGATTGTGATATAGGCTTATGCCTCGTGACGATATGTGATTGTGATGAGTATGCTGTATCGTCTTGTTTGTCGAGTCACATTTCATATGCATACTCTGTGACAGCCTGGATTGGCAAATTAGTGACGAAGGCTTATGCCTTGTGCCTCTGAATTGGGCAATTGGTGACGGGGGTTGAAGCTCCGATTGGTACCACATGCATATGCACAGTTGAGTCGCATTTGAGTCGTTGTCTGTTGTTTTTGGTTGGAGTTGTTGATTATGCATTGCGATGCTTATATGATGATATAGATGCTTATATATAGACTTGTTGAAAATGATTATATATTGATAATGACGCTTATATGTTGACTTGTTGAAGATGCTTATATGTTGACTTGTTGAAGATGCTTATGTGTTGACTTGATGAAGATGTCTATGTGTTGACTTGATGAAGATGCATATGTGTTGACTTGTTGACAATGCTTATATGATGACTTGTTGAATATGTTTATATGTTAATATCATGACTATTCATTGATGATGTTCTTTGTGCTATTTACGTTGATGTTGTGTGAGGCGGTGATTCATTTATATTCTTTACCTAGTATATGATTTATCACGATCCTATTTATATAGTTTGATATCTCACCCTTGCTGCTGATATTTCCCCTACCATGGGAAATGGGCAGGTACTCAAGTATAGCTGTGGAAGTTTATTGCTTCATCGAGTCCAGTTGGTGTGTCGCTCTGATACGTAGCACTCGGGGGTTTGCTTATATCGTTATTTCTAGGTTGTTAATGTTTTAGTTGTTGTTATTATAACCGTTGATTCAAAGTTGAATAATATGAAGTACATATTATACTTCCAAGTTGTTTGAGTTGAGATAAGCTGATAGTTGATCGTTAATTCGAATGCTATGTATCATTTAATTGAATGAAATACGAGTTGAAGTTTTAAGTTGATATGTGATACCCCAATGTGTTGTTTGAAATTTTAAAATACTCTGATATTTTCCGCATTATAATTTCGGATAGAATTTTGGGTGTTACAATCTCTCTTTAAGCTGAAGTATGATTCCATATTCCTAGGCTCTATATCATGCTTGTGGAAGGATGGATCCCACACATTAACAAAACTGGAAGCTTCACCCATTCTATCGAAAGTTGAAAGTGTGCCTCTGTCATCAAAAACATAGCAAAGAAAGCTTCTCAACAGGATAATCAACAGCTAAAATATACAAGATGGTGTTTGTCATGACAAGAGGTGGAATATCCCTCACAATCCCAAAACCGACTTTCCAAATTGAATCTTTAAGTTGTGTTATTAGTTTCTGTCATACTCCAAAATTTGCCCTCATATATTTACGAACGCCATTTTATTTCGAATAAGTGAATTGGCACAATTGGTAAGAATTTGAGCATGAAAAGCACAATAGTGAGAGGTCCCTGGTTCGAATCTCACTTCTAACTTTTTTTTTCCTTTTACGTAATTCTAACTTTATTTCACTTTTATTTAAAAAATCACAAAAAAATGTTTTTATATATTTAAGTATTATTTTCATATTTATTATTTATTAAAAATACCTTTTTTTTTTTTACTTTATTCATATTTTATTCAAAAATTATATTAAAAAAAAGATTTAAAAAGATTTTGCTTTTTCTTTGCATTTTAGAATAATATTTATATTTTAGAAAATAATAAATTTAAATTAGTTAGAATAATAAAAATCTAAATTTATAAATATTTTATTATTTTAATTAATTAATTTGATCGATTTGAATTTTATCTTTCCAATTTTGTTAACCTAATTTTACACTATAAATTGTCACAATTTCTACACTTTTAGGGGACCTCATTCTCACGTACATATTGAGACCACGAATCCTAACCTGTACAGAATACCCTTATTCCAAATTCTAACCTACTCACATACATACATATTCCAAATTCTAACCTACTCACATACATACAAGATCCACCACTTTCATCTGTATAAAATTCCACCGATTTTTACAGACCATGTTTCATTCACTTAATTCATCAATAATTTCACACCTTATCTTCGTTATCAGTTTCATACACAAAATCAAAATCAGTTCACAATGAGCATTCAAAAACAACACTAGCAAACATTCAGTCTCCTTTAATTTTTGTTTCCATATGAACTAACAAAGTCCATGAGAATTTTTTTTGCAGGAAATAACACTCAGATTCAACGCAACAATCCAGAAAAGAAGAAACAAGTGCAAATCAAAATTTCCGGAAATTTCACAAGATAGCCGTGAGGAGCCGACCAACCACGCACCTGCGACGTCACAGCGTTGCCACCACTCGCAACTCAATCGTCTTCAGCACCTGCAAATCGCACCTCTTCCGATCCAAACACAACAACGATTTCGCAATCTTCAGCCACACAACCTGACATATTTTTTATGAATCTTAGACCAACTAAAACAAACGAATTTCATGGACATAACAACTTGTATATGTATGTTTATTTTGCAGGGAAATCAAGATGGAAAGTGGATCGATGCAACAATAATACAACACAAACAGTCCTTCTCCGCCATCAACAAAAAGCCCGCGCCGTGAAACTTCGTCGGCAGATTCGCAGGCCACCAACCGCGAGCCCCTTCAGCGTCAACCCACCAACCGTGCTCAGAACCTCCTTCTCCGATCGTCCCTTCCGTCTCCGCGCCTCCGACCCGCAAGGCCGCCATCACGGTTAGCTTTTTCTTTTTACTGTATTTCATGACTTTCTCTATTTTGTGGTCTTATGGATGAAGAATGAGATTCAAGAAGAAGATATGTTTAGGGAAAGAAGAAGGGCAATGGTTTTCCTTTTTTTTTTTTTTTTCTCGATACTGACAATAGAAGGGTGTGGGGTTTTCTTTTAATTTGTTTGTTTTACACACCATGTGTCTTCATCCAAGTGGATCTAATAATTATCTTAGATTTAGTAATTTCTTAGATTTTTGTTTAGTTAATTGGTAAAGAACAAGTCAAATTAAATTTAGATTAATGGTTAGAATAGGCCAACTGTTACTAACAAATCTCCTACTTCTAACTTTTACTAGTTTAGTTAATAACTAGTGTCTTACCCGTGCGTTCGCACGGGTACCCGTTGTTTTCGCGCATTGTGATTGAGAAAAATAAAAGATATTAGTAAGAGATTAAGTTTTGGGTAAAATTGAAAAAGTTATAAAAATAGTAATATTTTATTTAACAAATTATAATGAAGGAAAAGTTTTAAAATCGCAAATTCACGAATTATAATGAAGAAATATTCAATCAAATTATATAATTCAATTAGTGATAACTATTAGCCCAATCTCAAACTATCAGCTAAGGAGAATCGATTATTTTTTGCTAGCTAAGGAGAAAATTAATTATTTTGGCTCAATTATAAATACAAACTATCAGCCCAATCTCAAACTATCAGCTCTGCCTTGTAGGCCAATGAGAAACCACTACAAACTCCATTTATAATAATGATTCATTCAAAATGCATAATTAATAGAAAAATACTTTGACCAGTTACTTCATGTTCCCGTTAATATTCATTATTTTGATAAGTAACTTCGTATTCCCGTTAATATTTCAAATTTCTTCCCGTTAATTTTCAAAATTTTGATCAGTAACTTCATGTTCTTGTTAATATTCATTATTTTGATCAGTAACTCCTTGTTCCCGTTAATATTCATTATTTTGATCAATAAGTTCGTGTTCCCGTTAATATTCCAAATTCGTTTCCGTTAATATTCAAAAAAATTATCAGTAACTTAATGTTCCTGTTAATATTCAATATTTTGTCAATAACTCCGTGTTCCCGTCAACATTTATTATTTTGATTAGTAACTTTGTGTTCCCGTTAATATTCAAAATTTGTTCCTGTTAATTTTTAAAATTTGGATAGTAACTTAATGTTTTCGATAATATTCAAAATTTTGATCATTAACTTTGTGCTCCCGTTAATATTTAATATTTTAATCAATAACTCCGTGCTCCCGTTAATATTCAATATTTTGATCAATAACTCCGTGTTCCCACTAATATTCAATATTTTGATCAATAAACTTCATTTCCCATTAATATTTAATATTTTGACCAGTAACTTCATGTTCCCCTTAATATTTAATATTTTGATCAGTAACTTCGTGTTCTCGTTGATATTCAATATTTTGTTCAGTAACTTCATGTTCCCGTTAAAATTCAATATTTTGATCAATAACTTCAAGTTCCCATTAATATTCATTATTTTGATCACTAACTTCGTGTTTCTGTTAATGTTTCAAATTTGTTCCCGTTAATATTCAATAGTTTGATTAATAACGCCATGTTTTCGTTATTATTCAATATTTTTAGCAGTAACTCCATGTTCCCGTTAATATTATATACTTTGCTCTGTAATTTAATACTCACGTTAATATTCAATATTTTGATTACTAACTTCATGTTCTCGTTAATATTCAATATTTTGATTAATAACTTCATGTTCCCGTTAATATTCAATATAGTTTGATCAATAACTTTGTTTTCCCGTTAATATTCAATAGTTTGATCAATAACTTCGTGTTCTCGTTAATATTCAATATTTTGATCAATAACTTTATGCTCTCGTTAATAACATGCCATTTTTTATCAGTAACTTCATGTTTCCGTTAATATTCAATACATTTAATATTTTGATAAGTAATTTAATATTATCTTTAATATTCAATATTTTGATTAGTAACTTTATGTACCCATTAATATTAAAAAAAATTCTATTAATATTCATTATTTTGATTAATAACTACATGTTCCCGTTAATATTCAATTTTTTTATCAGTAACTTCATGTTTCTATTAATATTCAATATTTTGATGATATTTTTGAAACAAAAATAAATTAATTTTAACATTGTTTAAAAATATTTGATGATAATTAAATTTTTTTATAATAACAAAAATCTTAAATTGAAAAATTATAATGAAGAAATATTCTATCAAATTATATAATACAATTAATAATAAATATTTAATATAATTGATTAAACTCAATTTACAAATCAAATATATTATTCCATATATAAAATATTTGAATCAATAGTTAATTATTCCTATATATAAATATTTTTGTTTTGGAATTATTTATAAAACTATTTAGGCTTAATTGCAACTTTAATCCTCCTATTTTGTCTTTTTCTTGATTTTGATCCCTCTATTTTAAAAATCACTATTTTAGTCCTTTTTTAAGTTTTTGTGCAATTTTTGTCCCTCTATTTTGTTTTTTTCTGCAAAATTAGTCCCTATTCCTGTCTCTTTTTCATTAGAAATTTCAAAAAGGGGACCAAAATCGTGGTTTTAAAAATGAGGGGACTAAAATCGAGAAAAAGACAAAATAGGGGGACCAGAGTTGCAATTAAGCCAACTATTTAAATCAATTGTAAACTTATTCTCGTTATTACATTTAATTAAATGTGTTAATATCAGTACCATATGTGCGTACCATATAATTACCCGTGTGTATCCGTAATATATTATTTTGTATTTGGATAGAATTGACCCATTAAAGTTTTAATGGTAATATTTCAATTATATTATATTATATATAGATATATATATAGATATATATATATATATATATATATATATATATATATATATATATATATATATATATATATATATATTGATTATTGATGAACTTGTTCAATTAAATTTTAAACTTTATAAATGACAAACAAATTGTATGATTAATAAAAAATATCATACAATTTTGATATTATTTACTCATATATTACTTATGTTTCATTCTATTACTACTTATTCATACATTACTTATGTTTCATTCTATTACTATTTATTCATACAATACTTATGTTTCATTCGATTACTTATGCTTATTAACACCCATATTTATTTTTAAATATTTTTTTTAAAAAAAGTCAATAGATCTAATATATTTATTTTATTTAATAATCTCTAAAAAAATTCATTTATATATATATATATATATATATAGGGAGCGTATCCGGTAAGAACTGATATTTTATATGAGAAATGGGAACTATTAATATCAATCGTTAGATTTAATTAACGCTTGAGATTGTAATAAATAAAATAAGTTGGAATGTACATGATTATTTCTAAATAAGTATAACACTCATTTAATATTAGATATTATTTTTTTTAATACGCTTGATATTGTTTTATCTTAAATTAATAAAAAGTATTTTATTTTTCCTTTCTAGGTCCCTTATTTTAAATTTTTTTTCAAGAATTATTTCTATAAAACATAGCCTATAATTGCAATCAATTTTTCAAGAATTATAATCACAATCATTTTTTAAATATAATCACAATAATAGATGTAACACCCGAGGCCGAAGAAGGCGGGGGGTGGTTGCACCGCATGGAACACCTGGGGCCAATTGGGGCTAGGGTGGTCGCCACATCGGAATGAGAGGTATCCTAAAGCCGTGCAGGTATGGGACTGCATGGTTGAAGGAAAGCTTATAAGGATTGATAGGTACTACCTATACCAACAAGATGCATCTTCTTTTCGGTAGCTCATTCCATAAGAACTCCACAGTTAAGCGTGCTTGACTTGGAGTAGTATTGGGATGGGTGACCTTCTGGGAAGTTTCCCGGAAAGCGTGCGAGTGAGGTCAAAGCATGCTGAAATGACCCGTGTTGGTTTATGGGGTCAGTCGATCATCCCGAAAGCAGTCTGGGGTGTTACAAATGGTATCAGAGCCAGACCTCTCCCAGTACGATGTGGTTCGAGGACGAACCATGCGGAAGCTGGTGGGCATGTAACACCCGAGGCCGAAGAAGGCGGGGGGTGGTTGCACCGCATGGAACACCTGGGGCCAATTGGGGCTAGGGTTGTCGCCACATCGGAAAGAGAGGTATCCTAAAGCCGTGCAGGTATGGGACTGCATGGTTGAAGGAAAGCTTATAAGGATTGATAGGTACTACCTATACCACCAACAAGATGCATCTTCTTTTCGGTAGCTCATTCCATAAGAACTCCACAGTTAAGCGTGCTTGACTTGGAGTAGTAGCCGTGCAGGTATGGGACTGCATGGTTGAAGGAAAGCTTATAAGGATTGATAGGTACTACCTATACCACCAACAAGATGCATCTTCTTTTCGGTAGCTCATTCCATAAGAACTCCACAGTTAAGCGTGCTTGACTTGGAGTAGTATTGGGATGGGTGACCTTCTGGGAAGTTTCCCGGAAAGCGTGCGAGTGAGGTCAAAGCATGCTGAAATGACCCGTGTTGGTTTATGGGGTCAGTCGATCATCCCGAAAGCAGTCTGGGGTGTTACAATAGAAATTTAATATAACCAACCATATAAGCCTTACCTCATTTCTGCCCTCTTCTATCTATAAATTGTATTTTTCATTAAATATAATAATCACAATAATAGAAATTTATATAATAGTAGTAATTTAATATAGATAGTTTTGATTAATATATTAGTTGTTATTTTTAATATAAACATTACATATGTTTAAATATTAATTTTAAATAAATACTTTTATAAAAAAAATACAATTTTTAAAATACATATAAAAAGCATATACAAATATCTTTAAAAAAACCTATTATTATTAATATTAAAATAAAAATATTTTTTTTATAATTAATACAATTCTATTTGTCGTATCTAAAAAATAATTAATATATATTTTTTCTTCTTTTTATAAAATTATATAATGATATTTATAAATAAATATTTATATTAGTTTCTATTCTTTGAAAACAACGGTATAATATATATAACTATTTAAATTAGTAAAAAATTATTAGAAAATTGTATAATGATATAATATAATATAACTATGATTTTATATTAAAATTCAATATTGTAAATATGATTTTATATTAAAAATAAAAAATATGAATTATTTGTTTGGATACAACAACATATAATTATATTAATCATAAAAAAATTGTTTTAAGATTAAAAATAACATGGTTTTTTTTGTTGGTATTTTAAAATAATTATATTAGTTATAAAATATTTATTTATAATTAATATTTAAAATTTCAATGTTATTATGTATTAGAAAAATAATTGTTACAATTATAAATTTATTTTTTAGGACACTAATAGAATAAGGGACGTATAAAAAAATTGGTTGCAATTATTGGGTAGGTCTTATAGAAAAATTTCTTGAAAAATATCTTAAAATAAGAGACCTAAATAGGAAAAATAAAATATTTTTTATTTTTGTTTAAGATAATGTACAATATCTAATATTAAATGAGTGTTATACTTATTTAGAAATAATCATGTACATTCCAACTTATTTTATTTATTACAATCTCAAGCGTTAATTAAATCTAACGATTGATATTAATAGTTCTCATTTCTCATATAAGATATCAGTTCTCACCGGATACGCTCCCTATATATATATATATATATATATATATATATATATATATATATATATATATATATATATATATATATATATATATATATATATATATATATATATATATATATATATATATATATATATATATATATATATATATATATATATATATATATATATATAACTTTCATATTTTATATTTTAAATAATTTAGTAGTATTAGTAAGAAATCTTATTAAAGTGAAAATAGAAAATAGTAGTTAGTTTTTCTATACACAGAATGACGATGGCACATGTTGTATTTTAAATATTTTGAAAATATACTTTATTTTTATAATAATATCTATGAATTTATTATCAAAAAACTCCATACAATTATTGAAGGAATGATATGCCTAAAACATTTTATTAAAATATGTATCTAATAATATTTATCCTTTTTGTTAAATGAGAGGTTAAAAATCTTCTAACCATATGAAATTTGGTTTCAAAATTATGTTGATAAATTCATTATTTTGGAAAGTTTCTATTAAATAATTTTGAAGGAAATCAAGTGAGATAAATTATATTTATTAATTTTTAATGATAATATGATTCACTCAATTTTTGGTGATACAACATCAATATAATTGGAGTACTAAATATATTTGTAACGTATTTATTTTATATCAATTAAGATATTGGTAAGTAATTGATATGATTTTAATGTATTGATTCTATATCAATTAAATTATTCTCAACGTACTGATTTTAAGGTATGGGTCGTTAAAAAGGCTTTTATATCTTACAAAGTTAGATAATTTTAGGTAAATCATACAAAAGTACAATATTTACACAAAATTATATTATTTTTAGGTAAATCATACAATATTGTAAAAACAATATAATTTTGTAAGATATAAAAGTACAATATTTTCTCAAATCTAATAATTTAAATATACATATGGTAAGTACTAAAAGAATAAGAAATCAAAAGTTGCAATCACATGCATTAAATCATAAATTAAAAGTTGCAATTAATCGATCAATGATTACTAAAGATAATTATGATATTTAACTTTTTTATAAGTAAATGATTTATGTCTTTTCATTCTAAACTCTTTATTTACCTAAAAAAATATACTGTTTTTTTCTTTTTTCTTTGATTCTATTTTCTTATACATTTCAAAATTATGTATATGTTTTGAATTTGTAATATTTTATTATATTCTATATTTATTTATTTTTGTTCGACCTTAGAATAAATAAATATCAATAATATTTTATAAAACTAACTTTATAAATTTTATATATATATATATATATATATATATTGATAAACTTAATTTTTTTAATTTGACCTAACTAAAATATTCTTTAGTTATATGAATTAATAATTTTTATAGCTACTAAGATTTAATATAAATATCACTCAAATATAAAATCAATTAATCAATGAAATTTATTTATTAAAATTTGCAATAATATACCAATTATTTCCATATCAAGAAAATAGGTGTGCTGCTTCATTATTTCAACAAACCATTCTTTAAAATCACGTTCAAATCGACCATAATGCTTGGATTATTATGGATAAGAAGTTAAAAATTGTAATCACATTAACTCAAAAAATTAAAAATAATAAATCAAAAGTTGCAATCAGATTAAATCAAAAATTAGAGTTGCAATCAAGTAAAATGATTATGATATTTAATTTTTTTTATAGGTAAATGATTTATGTCTTTTCATTTCAAAACTCTTTATTTACCTAAACAAATATAATGTTTTTTTTCTTTACTCTTTGATTCTATTTTCTTATAAATTTCAAAATTATGTATACAATTTTAATTTGTAATAATTTATCTTTATTTTTTGTTTTGTTCGACCTTATAATAAATAAATATCAATAATATTTTATAAAACTAACTTTGTATATATTGATAACCTTAATTTCTTAATTTGACCTAACTAAAATATTCTTTAGTTCTATGAATTAATATAAAATATTATCTTATTTACATATTATAATATCTACAATTTCTATAATTACTAAGATTTAATATAAATATCACTCAAACATAAAATCAATCAATTAAGATTTATTTATTAATATTTGTACTTAAAATATAAAAAATTAAAGTTCATTCTATGAATTAATATATAAAATATCATGTTATTTACATAGTATAATATCTACATTTTTGACAAAACTTGCACAAGCATAACCCAGTAATTTCAAGCAGATTCTCCATTGTATATTGACACCAGCCAACTTGATTTCTACTTCTACAGCTCAAACTTTCGGGACAGTCAAAGAAGAATATTTATTTCAAACGAATCGTATAGACGATGTTTTCTACTGTCTGCACCAGAAAAAAATCCAAAACACATATTAGGACAATATTTAAATTGTTACTAAAAAAATAGAAAATAGGGATTGGAAACAACCCATGTAAAAAACGAACCATATACTATGGAGTGACGCCATTTGGTACTTCAGAATGATACATTACAAATTCAACCTGCAAATAACATGAAACGCCAATTAGTACTTCAGAATGATACACTACAAATTCAACCTGCAAATAACATGAAAGATATTTTCTATCAAGAAAAGAAAGAAAAAAATGTTAAATTCCGGTTTGTCCATGAATAGTCGTGGGAATGGCTGTAATTGCAAAAATAGTATAAACTAAAATTTTCCACGTGAATAGTCGTGGAATGGCTGTAATTGCAAAAATAGTATAAACCAAAATTTTCCACGATTAGGTTTGATGAACATGATAGATACTGTGAAAGTATGATGGTTATATATAGTAATGGTAAAAGTGTTTTGGAACGTGGAAGGTGGAGGGCTTGGAAGGCAGAAGGGGCTTGGAAGGCAGAAGCATTATATGAGGTCATTAGTGCTGTAAGCAGTTGTGAATGTGAATGGCCAGAGAAAGTAAATAATTTGTAACTGCGAGATCATGAGAGGTTGGAGGTTTAAAGTTCAATCCTACAATGGGAAAGGAATGATGTGGAATTTTGTGAGAAGAGAGGCTGATGTGGCATAGCTAAGAGATGAGGAAATGGTAGACTTTTCTTATATGATAGATTTTAGAATTAGTTTAGTTTTAATCAGATTAATTTTTAAAATGATGCTAATTATACTAATTTCCTTTTATTCTTTCAGAATTTTTAATTGGGCCATTTATTTAGATTATAAGATTTAATTTATATCAAAAGATAAAAGAAAAAAAGGAGAATATATATATATATATATATATATATATATATATATATATATATATTGTCTTAATATTTTAATTTCTCTTTAGAATTTAATACTTTAGATATCTTAGTTAATTTTTCTTGATTAATTTTTGTTAATATTTCTGGCATTTTCTCATCTCTTATTTTATTGTTACTAACATTTTCTTTTATTGCAAGGTACTACCATCGTGAGCATTGGACTATTTTGCATGCATGGATTAATCCAACGTTTTAGAGCGTGCAGCCACATGGTGGACCTTCAAGATTTGACCACCCCTGATTCTAGCATCCAGTGTTGATCAAGATCCTCCGACTACGCGCTGTACCAGATCGAAAAGCTAAGTGTTCGATTCTTTTCTTGTTTAATATTATTTTATTTTTGCCTTATGACCCAACATAGGGTTTACTTTAAATAGCCCATGAACTAGTCCTAAACTCACCCCTTTGTCTTTGTTTTCTCTCTTCCTAATTTTCAGGGTTAGCCAACCGCCAAAGCTCCATAGTCGGTAACCCTAAAACCCTGATTTACCCTTTTATAATTATTACTTGTTTAGACCTATTGCATTATTGATCCGATGGCTTCTTTCTCCCTTTCCCCCGCTGGTTTCTTTTTCCCTTTCCCCATATTAATTGATGTGGTTAGTAATCCTAGGGAGTGATAACTTTTAATCAAATTAGAATCACCTAATTACAAGATACTATAATCGAATCTGATCACGTGATTGTTGCACCCACGCACCTTTTTTGGTAACCTCTCTGGTTGCCTGTTGCCTTGTGTTTTTTTGTAGAATAGCCATGTCCCTCGAATATGAGGATACCTCAGCAAATGTTGCCCTCAGTTCATTCAAAGGTCATAAGTCCCTAATGATGCTGCCTTCGGTTCGCCAAATATGACCTCGTCCCTCGAAGTTGCCTACGAAGTGCTGAGGTATCCTCTGGTTGCCTAAACGAAAGGCTATTCTGATCATTCCCTTAGACTACCTGCCTCTCTATGGCATGGGACAGTCTTATGGCGAACGATAATTTGATGACCCGTATACATCCAAACGAAAGACTTCCTGCCCTCTTATGGCAAGGATAGACCCTTTCACCCTGAAAGGCTAAAGAACATTTTTCATCTAACCAGGTAATTTGCCCCTAATTGCTTTGCTCTGGTTTAAATCTTTTTCTTACACTTTTTCATAAACCTTCAATAAGGCTACGCTCATTTACGAGCTAAAGTCCGTATTCTTTTCTTCTACATTTCTTTCAAGCGAGCAAAGCAATTAAGAGCCCATGGATAACCATGGATGCAAAGGGTGCCTTTCACCTTCCCTTTGCATAAATTACCCCCCGATCTCAGTTTTCTTTAAAAAGGTTTTCCTGTTCTTTTAGCCTTTCCGATGTTTGGATAAAATAAAAGTCGGTGGCGACTCTTGCTATCCGCAACATTTCAAATAAAGTCAGTTCACCGTATTACAGTTTCTTTTCACTCACTCAAGCTGAACATAAAATACACAAAAGTCTACAAGATTTTTCCATATTTAAGTTTTGATAACTTAATCAACATGATTGGAATATGCAAGTTGAATCAACATTAATCAACAATTAGTCATTTCATACAATGTATTTATTCAAACTCCACATGCCCTTGTTCTCAAACTTACAACAAAAACTTAGTCATTTCATATAATGTAATTATTTAATGGAAGTATTATGTCAAACAAAAAAAAACAACACGCCAGATAATGTAATCAGTCAATCCAACTTTACAAAATCTTCTATCAAACACCTTTACTCTTAACCCCAAATAAAGTTGTTTCTTCGTTTGTTTTCTTAAAATAACAGTAGAGGTGTGCAATGTCGGCGATGTCGCAAAACTCGATCCAAGCAATTTATATAGCTACCAAAAAAGAATGACCCACACAAATGCTATGAAAAGTTTAAAGTACCTGATTGTATCGATGTCGCCGATACCGTAGAAATCAAATGTTATCAAAAATTTAAGCTACTAACTGTTTGACAAGCTGAAATCGCAAACCAAACATGGATGACGTTCACACACAAACAATCAAAGAAAAACCCCTAATATGAACCCATTCAATAAAACACAAACTCATTCTTATGAAATTTATACAATTTTTTAACAAATTACAGGAAAAATATAAAAAAGTGTGATTCGTGAGAGAGAAAAGTAAAGCAAAGAAACGATTCATTCAAAACCCTAAATTGATGACCACTAATCTAAACATAGAAATTAAGAACTGAAAGAATGAAAGAAAACGTATACCATTATGAGAAGTGAAGCGATGGATTTGCCGGTAAGTATATATTCTTAATGGACGATGAGGTTTGGCGGTCGATAGAAAGAAGAAGAAAGGGGGTGATGAGATTTCGGTAGCTGATAAAAAGAAGATGAAGCGCTATTGAGGTTTAGGAAAATTTTAGGTTTGGGCGGTTTATGAAAATAATTTATTCATTTTCGCGCCATTCATAATTTATTTTTATTTTAATTTTTTTCCAGCAATTTCTATTTTTATTATTTAAATATTATCTTGGTTAATACAGGGGTATAAACAACCTATACCTACGAATGATTTGGCTGTCACTAAAAAGCTCCGTAGGTAAATGTCAATTTTTTTGTAGTGAATTCAACAACGGTCTCAGGACCGTAATGGTAAGTAACACATTTACGACAACACTCTACATAACAAGGCTTGGACCCGCGTGATTATATATATTTTTCAACCTTTGTTAAATGGGTTTTTCGTAGTAGTGATAATACATTAATTGTTAACCCTGTTCAATGCAACAACATCTAATCTGAGGGCTATCAAGCCGTGAAGAAAATCCACTATTAGTAGTACTAGTTCAAAGCTTAAACAGTCCCAGTTTACAACTTATCTCCTAATCCTTAGGCAGTGCAACTTCTACCTAGAAATCAACATCTAGATATGAGAAATTGATATCTCACCTCCAATCACCGCAGTGATAAAACAGTCACACACCCTGTGACTAGAGGAACCCATTAGAAAGATTGCACTTTCTAATAAACAAAACCTAATCAAGAACCTTAACTAAGAACAATACTTGATCTTGCTTAAAAGCTTTGACCAAGAATAATACTCGACTCTTTTGCTTAAAAGCTTCAAGAGTGAAAACACACGTCCGCCTTAATGTATTAGAAGATACATGAGTGACACAAAGAACATAACACATGAAAAGCTTGAATTCCCCTCAAAACCCAAACCCTTATTGCATGCACGGTTTCTCTTATGTGAATGCTTTCAAAACTAGGTTTTCCTAGTTCTTATTTATAGACTCTTACAGTATGGGCTTGAACTCTGAAATAAATCCAATCATCCTTCTTTTTGAAACAACTGCAATATCTTCATACAAAATAGGAACAAATCAAATCAAATACATAAAGTGGTTTGCCTCAAAGACTCCAAAATTGTGAAGTATTTCACGATAACAAATTCAATGATGATGACAATTTCGTTCACTTTGGGCTTATGGCCAAATCCGAGACCGTTAGCACGATAGAGACATTAAGTGATCCAAAATAGGTGTGTGCGATGAAATAGGAACTAAAATTTATCAAGAAGAACAGTACTTGGGAGTTAGTTGATCTACCAGAATGAAAGAAGCCAATCGGTGTAGAATAGTACTTGGGAGTTTATGTAGAGCAATCTCCTGGGTTTGTTGTGACAAATAGAGAGGGAAGGGTCTACAAATTGAAGAAAGCGTTTTATGGTTTGAAACAAGCTCCAAGAGCTTAGAACAAACGCATGGATGGTTTCTTAGTCAACGTTGGTTTCAAGAAATGTGTTTTCGAGCATGGTGTCTATGTGAAGACAGATGCGAGCAAAGATGTGATAATACTTTGCTTATATGTGGATGACTTATTGAACATAGGCAATAATGAGTTAGGTATTTCTAAGTTCAAGAGTGAACTTGCGGAAGAGTTTGAAATGAGTGACCTTGGGATTATGACTTACTTTCTGGGCATAGGGTTCCACAAGTCAAAATTAAGACTGCTCATGCACCAAATGAAGTATGCATTTGAGATATAGAAAATGTGTGATATGGAGCATTGTAATGCTGCCAATACACCAGCTGAAGCAAGGTTACAATTGTACAAAAGTAATGAAGAGCAGAATGTGGATCCAATGCAATATAGAAGATTGATTGGATCAATATGTTACTTGTGCAATACGCGGCCTGAATTGGTAATTAGTGTCAGTATTGCGAGTTGATTCATGGAGACTTTGAGATTGAGATACTGTCGAAGCGAGGAACAAGTTGCAGATTTGTAGATGAAAGGGGTCACAAATTTTGTGTTCTAGAAGTTAGTGATGAGATTCGGCTTGAATAACTGGGAGCATTTGAATTAAGGTGGTGTATTGGATGTGCATAATAATTCAAACGCATTGTATAAGCTTCTGGATGCGAACTGGTGTAAATAGCTTATCAAATAAGCACTTCTGGAAGTTGGACTTTGGTTTTGTCGAGGCCATAACAGGTTACAGGAAATAGTGTAACCGGTTACAGCAAATTTTTTCAGCTTATGGGTTTCTGTTTGAGTAGGCGTAACTAGTTACACCATTTGGCGTAGCCGGTTACGAGCCCGAGTTTGGGCTCTTTTTAGCATATTTTTAAGTTGTTTTGTAATCCACTTTTTTTGATAGCTTGTATAAATATCCTTCAATTGTTCCAGGACCTGAATGTTGCTAAAAGTAATAAGCTGCATCTGAAAGTCTTGTATACGACGCTGCAGGAAGATGAGGGGAAACCATATTGGAGAGTTTTGATGTTTGGAAACATGGCTAGGCCTAGATTTATTTTTATGCTCTGGCTCGCTTGTAACGGTAGGCTGGCAACAAAAGATCGGCTGAAGAAATTTGGTATGCTTCATGATGACAAGTGTGGTTTCTGTATACACCAAGAATCATTGGACCATCTGTTTTTCTGCTGCACCGATTTGAAGAATAATTGGAAATCTGTGCTCAATTGGTTGAACATTAGCCATATGCCTTTGGTTTGGGAAGAAGAGTTGAGATGGCTTGCCATTAACTGTAAAGGCAAAAGCTGTCGTGCCAAGTTCCTCAAGCGTGATATTGCTGAATCTGTGTATGAAGTTTGGAAATTGAGAAATGACGTTGCGTTTGGGAAGGTTAATCCAAATGGAGACTATAGCTACATAGGAAGAAAGATTATAGATACACTAGTCTATAGAATTTGGAATTCAAAGAAATATAGGAACCAATTAGCTACACTGATGATGTAGGTGTTTTACCTTTTTAGTTTATATGTGTATTGGTTTTGTGCTTGGGCTGGATCGTGAGCGATCGCCGTGTATATATCTGTTTTTTGAATTAATCAAATTCCATTGATTCAAAAAAAAATCCTTCAATTGTAACATCTATTATATATATTAAAACAGACTCCCAACATATTTTCCACATAAAATTATTTTTGTCACATAACATTATTTTTACCACATCACTCATAATCTTATGTGGCAACTTCTAAAATACATCTTCATTTGTCAAAAGCCAAATTCACATAAAGATTGTACTTGAGATCACGAGTTCGAATCTTGAAAAAAAAAATATATATATATATATATATATATATATATATATATATATATATATATATATATATATATATATTAACCTAATAACTACTTACATATTGTCATAAAACGTATGAAGTAAAATTTCTATTTTTTGTGCAATTAATTTTTTATTTTAAAATTAAAAATTATAAAAAAATATTAACCTAATAACTACTTACATATTCTGATAAAACTTATAAAATAATGTTTTCATTTTCCTTTTAATTCTTCTTTATTTTAATAAAATTAAAATAAAAGAAATTTTACATATCTCTTCCATGTAATATATCTAAAATAATTTCAATTTCTTTCTTTTTAGAAAAAAAAAACAAATTGCTATACTACTCTTTCATCATATAATTTACAACAAAATAAAGAATACTCTTATGATAAACACATTATTAGTTTTAACATTTAATATTAAAATCACATTGGAAAAACATAAATACAATAATATATATATATATATATATATATATATATATATATATATATATATATATATATATATATATATATATATATATATATATATATATATATATATATATATATATATATATATAAAATATGTTCGAGATTCAGCTCATTATAATATTTTATTCTTATTATAAGAAATATTTTGAAAGATATGGATTTAAAATTCATTTTGAACTAAAAATTCCAACAACACAAGAAACAATCCAACTAAATATACTTAGTTAACTAAGTATATTTCATAAAATTCATCACTTATCAAAAGATAAAATTATGTATTGAGTTTCTATTTGAGGTCACAAGTTCAAATTTTAAAAAATGAAAAAGTATATAAACTTAATAACTATTTACATATATATTATTTTTCATAAAACGTATGGAACACTATTGCTATTTTTATTATAATAATTTCTAAATTATAAAAATAATAGATAAGAAGTTTTAAGAATTTTTTTAAATATAATATCTTTAAAATTATTTTAGATTATTTTTTATTTTAAATATTGAAAGTGATAGTAATTTTTTCTCATACTACTTATAACAAACAATACTTTTATGAGAAATATATTGTTGGTTTTAATCTTTATTTTAGAATAATATTTCAAAAATTTAAATACAATATAATACATATATCACTATCCATTTTATATATATTAAGACAGACTCTCAATATATTTATTTGTTTATATAATATATATTTTTTAAGTAGAAGGTTAAAATATTTAAATCAATAATTGATTTTTTCGTATATAAAATATTTAAATAAATAAATTTTTTTCTGTATATCATTTTTGGATCATAAATATCATCTTTCGTATATAAAAATATTTAAATTAATAATAAATTTTTTCCCGTATACAAGTATTATTTATGTTTAGGTATCATTTAGAAAAATATCTGGATCCGTAGTAAATTTTTGTATATAAAAATATTTAAATCAATTATAGATATTTTTTTCTGTATACAATTTTTGAATTAAAATCTTTTGCCTATAATAAGTAATTTTTTTCCACATCTAACAAAATATCATTTTTGGATCATAAATACCATCTTTCGTATATAAAAATATTTAAATTAATAATAGACTTTTTTCACGTATACAAATATTATTTATCTTTAGGTATCATTTAGAAAAATATCTGGATCAATAGTAAATTTTCGTATATAAAAATATTTAAATCAGTAATAGATTTTTTTCCCTTATACTATTTTTGAATCAAAATTTTTTGATTACAAATAACATTTTTCATATACAAAAATAGTTAGATCATTAATAGATTTTTTCCATATATAAATATTATTTATGTTTGGGTATCGTTTACAAAAATATATGAATCAATTATAAATTTTCGCATATAAAAATATTTAGATCAATAATAGTTTTTTTCCCGTATACCTTTTTTGAATAAAATTTTCTTGGATCATAAATATCATTTTCGTATATAAAAATATTTATATCAATAATAGATTTTTTCTGGTATACAAATATTATTTTTGTTTAGGTATCATTTACAAAAATATCTAATCGATAGAATTTGACTATAAATAATAGTAGTATGTTACAATTGAATAAGTATTACACTTTCTTCTATATATATATAAAGGAAAACAATGGCTTCCGGTAGATTTCCGGCGGCACCTTCCTGTTTTTTCCAGTCGGTTTTCTCTCAGGCGTCTAGAAAGAAGTCATACTTCAATTCAATTTCGGTTTAAACTCCTGGCTTTAGGGTTCAGGGACCTTATCGAAGGGTTGTTTTTGGCTCTGATTTAGTGTTGTGGGTTTACCGTTGTCTGGGTTGTCCGCAATCGCTTTTTTGGGTGGTTTTTGTTTTCGCATCTGTTTTTGTCTGGGGCTGTGCTGCTCTTTTAGTATCGGTTCTGGTTTTATTGTAAACTATCAGTTTTTTCGAGAAGAGGTTTCATCATGTGTCATTTTCCAAATCAAAATGATAAGATTTGGACGACTACTAGGAAGAAGGTTTTCAGGAATTGGACCCCTCAGTGGGACACTTATTCTAAGGGAAAAAAGACTGATGACAACAAGGTTGACTCTATTTTCATCTCCCATTTCCCAGATAGATGCAAAGCGAATGACTTGTATGAGGTTTTTGGGTGTTTAGGTGAAATCTATGAAGTTTCGATAGCTCCAAGAAGGGATAGATTTGGGAACCGGTTTGGTCTTGCTAGATTCTCAGAAGTGGTGGATGCTAGACTGCTGGCTGTGAAGGTTGACAACGTTTTGTTCGACGGGAAGAAGATGCACGCAAATGTGCCGCGGATTGAGAGGAATAAAAGGGTAACAGGTGTGGGAAAGCATGTTTCTTTTCGGTTCGAGCAGTGCAGTGGTCAACAGAAGGTTATAAAGGGGTCAGATAGGTGGAAGGGAGAGGGTATTAGAGATCAAAGAACTTTTGCTGAAACATTGTCTGAGAAAGTTCTGATAGATAGGCCTTCTGCTCCTTCATATAGCCTGGAATTTTCATCAAAGGAATGCTTCAGGTCCCGCTTGAGTAAGGCTTATGTGGGAAGCTTGAGGTGCCCTGGGGCAGCAGGTAGTTTACAGAGGTGCATTGAAAGAGCCGGTTTTTTTGCTATCAAAGTGACGTTGTTGGGTCCAAACAAGTATTTATTGGAAGAAACTGAAGACGGTATCATGGGGTCTTTCATTGAGGAGGGTGAAGAATGGTGGAAAGATTGGTTTTCGGTAATTACTCCTTGGAAGTCAGATGATATGGACTCGTCTCGTGCGATTTGGTTGAATTTTTATGGGATTCCGCCTCTGGCTTGGAGTGGAGAATTCTTCTCGAGTCTGGCTCCGTTGCTGGGGACTTTGATTTGCATTGATTCTTGCACTGCTGAAGGTCATTCTATGGAGGTGGCAAGGATTAAGATTTCTGTGGGCATAGAGGTCAAAATTCCAGAAACTGTGAAGGTCTTGGTGGATGGGAAACTCTTTTTCGGTCGCGATCAAGGAGTAAGCGTCACAAATCACATCTCAGCCAGGTATTTCTCGAAAATTTTTCCCTGGGCCAGAATCCTCGGATTTTGTATGTTCTGATGATTTTAGGACCGACATCGATTCTGGACGGAGTGAGTTGAGGTTAGATGGTGTTTCGTCTTCTGATAGCATTCAAGAGTTTTCCTCTTGCGGGGAGTCATATAATCCGGTGAGTAAAATGCTGGGTCCAGCGGCTAATATTCATATGGGAGGTAAAGGTGTAGAGGAAAAGAAGGTGTTTACTGCGGCTTTGCAGATCTCAGGGAGTAACTCGGCTACAGCCAATACAGTTAACATGGATGTCAGTGGGGGGTTGTCTTCCTCATCGCATGCATCTAGGCTGTTTCTTGAAGGAGCCTGTTCGACTGTGTTATTACCGCAACTGTCTACGAAAGCGGACACGTTGGGTTCTTTTGATAAGGCACTTAGAAAGGCTAGGAGGGAGAGTTGTTCGGGTAAGAGGGACTGTTTGGAGGCCGGTGGAAATTCTGTGTCTGGTGACTCAGTCAATACGGGAAAAGAGTCGGAGTTTGTAGTTTGTTCTTTGAAAAAAAAGAATAGTAAGGGGAAAATGGTTTAGTTCAGAAAGTTGTTGGATTTTGGTGGGGGAAGAGGTTTTAAGCACAAACCAAATTTGATTAAGAGGAGCAAGAGAAAGGGAAAAGGGAGGATTATCTCAAAAGCGAGGGGTGGTATTAATTCGATGACGAAGGATGAGTCTCTTGAAGGGTGCTTTGAATCTCTTTCGGAGGCAAACTTAATCGGACCGAACAATTGCAAACAATGGGAGAAAGTGATTAAAGATGATGAGGTAAGGATGAGGACGGCGTTTGAAGACTTGGGTTTGTGTAATATGAAGAGTGGAAGCAATCACAATAGTTTAAATAGTAAGTTTTTAAATGAGGAGGTAGGTGAAAAAATTTCAAGGAAGGAGAAATCATCATCTTGGAAATGATTATTGTTTCTTTTGATATACGAGGAGGCGTCAACGCCCTCAAGAGAAGGAGGATTAGTTCTATTTTAAAGAAGGGAGACGCGGACATAGTTTTGATTCAAGAAACAAAATTATCTAAGATGGAGGATTATGTGGCTATGAGTATGTGGAGTAATACAGAGGTCGGTTTTTCGTTCTCTAATTCCGTAGGCTTGTCGGGAGGTATGCTAACTTTATGGAGGACGGATAGGATGGAGGTCTTGTGTAGTTTTAAAGGTGAAGGATTTATAGGAATTAAAGTGTGTTGGAAGGATAATTATTATTATGTGGTAAATGTCTATTCTTCGTGTCTTCTTTTTAAGAAAAAAGAGTTATGGGACAATTTGTTAAAAGTGAAAGCTTCGCTTTCGGATGGTGAATGGATTATAGGTGGGGACTTCAACGCGAAAAAAAATAATAGCGAAAGGAAGGGAAGGATAGAAAGGGAGGTAGATAATGGATCGGGTATTTTTAGCAAGTTTATTCATGATATGGATCTAGTGGACATACCTTGTAAAGGAAAGAAATTCTCGTGGTATGGTGGAAATGGATCGGCGATGAGTAGAATTAATCGGTTTTTGGTGTCGGAGGTGGTGATGGATAGATGGGGTTTGGTGGGTCAATTAGTGGGGGAGAGAGATATATCAGACCATTGTCCGGTGTGGTTGGTTAAAAATAATATCAATTGGGGTCTTAAACCTTTCATATTTAATGATGAATGGTTTTCTTTTAATTCTTTCATACCTTTTATGGAGAAGGAATGGAATGAAATAAAGGTCGAAGGAAGAGGAGATTATGTGCTAAAAGAAAAGCTTAGACGCCTAAAAGAGAGAATTATTTTGTGGAATAGATCGGTCTTTGGGAAAATTGATTTGGAGGTAGAGGGGAACGTGAGGGATATTAATGTTGTTGATTCTACTTTGGAGGATTTGCCGGAGGATATGATAGGAGAATCTTTAACTAGTAGGAATGTTGCTAACAAGAGATTTTGGTTGAATTTGCGGATTAAAGAGAACATGCTTGTCCAAAAATCTAGACTAAAATGGTTAAACGATGGTGACTCGAATAGTAGTTTTTTTCACAAGGTGTTGAAAGAGAGAAGAAGGCAAAACCATATAGGTCCTTTAATCTCAAATGGTGTTTTGGTGGAAGAGGTGGAGGAGGTTAGGGAATAATTAACTAAGCACTTTTCTAACAAATTCAAGGAGGAGGACTCGGATAGGTTGCTTCTAGATGGAGTGGATTTTAAGAGCATTTCTACTGTTGACAAACATGCTCTTGAAAGTCCTTTTGAAGAAAAGGAGGTTAAGGACGCTATATGGAGTTGTGGTAGCACTAAGAGTCCGGGCCCGGATGGTTAACCTTTCTTGTTCTTAAAGAAGTGTTGGCACATTTTAAAGGAGGATTTTATGAATTTAATTAACTACTTCTACACCGGAGGAAGAATATCCAAAGCTATTGTCTCCTCTTTTTTGACTTTGGTGCCGAAATCTCATAATTCGACCTCTTTGGATGATTATAGGCCTATATGCCTAGTGGGGTATATGTATAAAGTTATCTCAAAGGTTTTAGCGGGAAGATTGAAAAAAGTTCTTCACTTGATTATTTCTTCTTGTCAAAGTGCCTTTGTTCCGGATCGTCATCTTCTTGATGGGGTGTTGGTGGCAAATGAGTTGGTGGATTTTGCTAATAAAGAAGGGAGAAGTTGTCTCTTTTTTAAGGTGGATTTCGAAAAGGCCTGTGATAATGTTTCTAGGAACTTTCTAAGATACATGTTAACTAGGATGGGGTTTGGTCCGAAGTGGAAAACTTGGATGGAAATGTTGATATTTCAAAGTAGCATGTCAGTGGTAGTTAATGGTAGCCCGACAAAGGAGTTTGTAGTGGAGAAAGGTCTTAAACAAGGAGATCCTTTATCGCCTTTCCTCTTTGTTATTGTAGCCGAAGGTTTAGCGGGTCTTGTGAGGAAATCTAGTGAGATTGGAGAGTTTAGTGGGATGGGTATAAATGGTAGTTGTATGGTGGATATTCTCCAATTCGCGGATGACACTTTGTTGGTGGGGAAGGTTCTTGGAGGCAAGTTTGGGCTATCAAAGTGATTTTAAAGGCTTTTGAGTTAGCTTCGGGATTGGGGATAAATTATCATAAAAGCAAATTGATTGGGATTAATATGACAAATAATTTCCTCGATGCCGCCTCGTATGTTCTTTCGTGTAGAGTGGAAGAAAGTAAATTCTTGTTTCTTGGTATTAATATTGGTAGTAACCCTAGGAGCTTCTCATCTTGGACTCATCTCTTGGCTAAGATGAAGAAACGTCTTTCGGGTTGGAAGAATCGTTTTCTATCGTTAGGAGGAAGGATCACTCTCTTGAAATTCGTCCTTGGTTCGCTTTCCATCTTTACTATGTCCTTTTTCAAAATGTCGATTTGTGTTGCAAAGGAATTTACTAGATTGTAAAGCAATATTCTTTGGGGAGGAGGGATGGATGATAGTAAAAGGAGGATTCATTGGGTTAGTTGGAAGGATGTGTGTCTTCCTCTCGACAAAGGAGGTCTTGGCATTAAAAATATATTGACATTCAATTCGGCTCTTCTTAACAAGTGGAGGTGGAGGATCCTAGAAGGCCGAAATTCGGTGTGGCTCAATATTTTGAAAGCTCTCTATGGGGATATCGCTTTGAAGAGTTTCGGTGGAGGTATGTTTCCTTGTCTTTTACCATCTTCTTATACTTCTTCTTCTTCTATATGGTGGAAGGATCTTGTCTCGATAGGGAAGAACGAATATACCGATCCTTTTGTGTCGTGTTGTCATTTCAAGATTGGTAATGGATATACTATCCCGTTTTAGGAGGCGAGATGGTGTGATGAGGTCTCTTTGAAAGAAAAAATTCCGGTGTTATATTCGGTTTCTAGTTTGAAGATGGTGTCGGTGGCGGGTATGGGTGGTTGGGAAAAAGGTTGTTGGAAGTGGGGTAATTGTGGTATAAATTCTCTTCACCTTTCCGATCTTGCTTTTAGCTTGGATTTTGTTTCTTTCCGCAATTTCCTTGAGGGTTTTGAAGTGGATTTAGAGAGGAAGGATCAGGTTGGTTGGGATTTAAATGTGGATGGATCTTTTTCGGTGGCTTCTTGTTATAACTTTTATGCGGAAAATTTTATTCCGTTTGGTCCACCTAATAAATATGATAATGCTTTAGCCTTGATTTGGAAGATGGAGGTCCCTTTCAAAATTAAGGCTTTTGGTTGGAGGCTTTTTATTAATAGGCTTCCAACAAAGGATCTTTTAGTTCATAGGAATATTGCTTTGTCTTTGGATAATACTAAATGTGTTTTTTGCGGTATTAATCCGGAAAGTAGAGAACATGCTTTCTTTGGGTGTAATTCGGTGGAGGTAGTATGGAGGGAGGTGGCGGTTTGGATTGGAAGGAGGTGGGAGAGTTGGACGAAGATTGTTTTTCAAGTTTCACGGATTGGTCCATTTTTTGTAAAAAAAAGAAGGTGAAAGGAGGAAAAATAGGTGTAGTTTGGTTAGCCACCGTTTGGTTCCTTTGGTTAACTAGGAACGGTATTTGTTTTAGGAATGAAGTTTGGAATGTGAATAATACGGTATGGGGTATTAAATCTTTGGCTTGGAAATGGAGTTTTATAGGGGAAATTACTCATTCCATTTGTAGTTTTTACGAATTTAACAAAGACCTTTTGTTATATCTTTCGTAATTCTAATTGATTTGTAATTTCTCCTTTTTGCGGGTCTTTCCCGTTCTTGTGTAAAAAGGCTTTGAGAACCCTTAGTTCTCTTTATTAATATATCCTTGCTTACACAATATATATATATATATATATATATATATATATATATATATATATATATATATATATATATATATATATATATGATAACATATATTTGTGAAATGACATAATATTTAATTGTGCAAACATTTTTTTATTTGTATAAAATTCATTAATGACATATATTAATAAATTAAAGTTAATGATAAGTGACACACATTTTTGTATTTTATCCAATAACACGTCTTTTCAAGTATACTTTTAAATTCATTTTAATTGAAATATATTTTTTTCCAAACTAAAATTATTATTTTCTTTAAAAAATTATATTTTAAAATAAACATTATTTCAAATTATAATTCTTCTTTATTAATTTTCAGATCTAAAGTTAATTTTTTAAATAAAATACCATTTTAAATATAAATTAACAATCATTTAAAATGATCATAAACTAATTATTGTTTTCGGGTTGTAAGGGTTGCACCCGTAGTGCAATTTTTTATTGATATCATTTGCTTATTTAAAAAAATGATCATAATAATCTTTTTATTAAAAGAAGATTTATTGGAATATTTTGATTAATAATTTATTAAAAATAATAATAATAAATTTATAAAAGTGAAAAGTGAAAAATGAGTGGGAAAATAAAAAAAGTGGAAAGTGAAAAATGAGTTGGAAAAAATAAAAAAAAATAGATTTTTTGTCCTCAAATTGTTAATTTAGACTAAGCTAACAAAAGAGTATTTTTTTTATTTGCAGAACAACAACTTTTCTTATATTATAGATTTCATATAAATTTTCGCTATAATATTTTTTATTATAGTTCTCTATAAAAAAAATTGAAAGTTTTACATTAACTATTTCAAAACTTAACAACTAAAATATAAAAATATTTTACATCACATGACACATATGCAAACAACTTAAAATAAATATCTAAAAAAGGATACATGTATAAAAAGAAATGAGAATAAAAATAAAAAAATAAACAATTGACCATATTTTTCAAAATTATTTAAATTTTAAAAAATAATTTATATGTGAATTTCAACTTAACGACCTACATTTTTAATTTTATTTGTAATTAACTCATTTTGTTGTTAAAAAAATGTATATAATAACTATATTAGTACAAAAAAATCATAAAAAAAAATTATAATATAAATATATTGACAATATTATTCAAACAAATCCTAAAATAATTAAAACTCAATGTAAAAAAAAACTAATCAACACACAAACCCAAAAAAAATAGATTGAGAATGTCAAAGCATTCCATGATTTCTAAAAATTAAAAGATACCCGCAAACTAAAGTTTGAGAATGTTACTAATAAAATAAACAATAACAAACCAAGCGTTTGGGGAATATCGAGTTCAATTCCTGGCAGAAACAACAGTAATTATATCCATCCCGTTTGATTCACGGGTTTCATAGTTTCTAAAAATTAAAACCAAAAATCGAAAAACAAGCCACACATCGGTTTGATTCAGTTTTTGAACGGAAAAAGTTGATTTTAATTATCGGTTTAATTGATTTTTTTATCCACTTACAACAACTAATGAATAACATATTATTGTCATATTATTTACTTTCTATTAGGTTAAAATGGTTAAAGAAAAAAGAAGCTAGTATTTGAATCTTCATGTGCCTTGTAGTGATTAACATATGTTCACGAAAAAAGAAAGAATGGATGGAATAAAGTAAAGTAGCAGTACTTGGAATAATATAAAGTAAAGGTTCAATCAGTGAAAAACTTTACAGCTAGCTAAAAAGAAATCCATGATTTAGGGTTTACAAAATTCTAAGTAGCAGTAATCGAATCAAAAATGTAAACAACATGCATTAAGAAAAACCTATCTCAAGTCTTAACACGTCAGTATGAAAGCAATATTCACAACAAGGCACTCATTATATAAACAACAATTTGTTTATAGATTAGAGCAGCAAAGAAACAACAGAAAAAGAATATTGAATAAATGCAATTTAAAAACAATTTGTTTCTTTAAGTTTCCTGGCTTGATCAACTAGTCTTTTAAGCTTGTCAACCAGACTTTCAGCGACAATGCATGCATCTACAGAAATTACAAAGGTACCTCTCTTTCCATATATCATTGTTATTTGCAAAATTAATTAATGATTTCAATCTAACACCCAATCATTTTCACATATCATTGTTAGTCCAAGGCTACGGATCCATCTGCAGAAACTACAAAGGTATCTCCTGCGTTGCATAGGTACCGGTACGTACCCAGTACCCGATACGGGTACTGGTACGGGGTACGACATTTTTTAAAAAACTAAGGTACGGGTACGTTAGTATAATGCTTTAAAAATACAATTATAAAAATAACTAAACAATTATATTATTTAAATAACGATAAAATAATAAAATTAAAAAATAGTTTGCTTAAATAAATCACACTTAAAAATATTAATAAATCATAAAATAATGGTTGAATATCAATATTTTCTTCTCCAATAAATGGAGCTTCTAGTTCACGTTCATCGAGAGAAATCTTGAAAGAAGACGAAGATTTGTATGAACAAAAACTAAATCCTCAGCTCTTTTTGGATTGAGCTTATTCCTTTTCAATGAGTGAATGAATCCATATGTGCTCCCATTTCTTTTTAATGAGCCTATTTCTTAATTTTTCTTCCAATTTTTTATTTATAAATAGAATAAATAAATAACCTAATTTTTACTTAAGTCCAAATTACGTTATCTAAAAAAATTTGAAACCGAAAAAAATAATTTTTTTTGGGTACGTGTACCGGTTGGTGTACCACAGCAAAATAAAATAAAATAAAATTAGTACGGCTTCGGTGCGTACCGTACGTGTACCGTACGCGTACCGGGTACCCGGTACGTACCCGGTACCGGTACTTTACCTAAAACGGAGTACCCGTGCTTCACAGGGTATCTCTCTTTCCATGTATCATTGTTATTTGCAAAGTTAATTAATGATTTAAATCTAACACCCAATCATTTTCACATATCACTGTTAGTCCAAGGCTACGACGGATCCGGAAGAAGATAGTAGCAGGTACATAAGATGGAAGAAAAGTACTAAAGCATTGCTGAGTTCTGTGCGCAAACAAACATGTGAACCGTATAGCATTCCCGTTGTTCCAGACAACCTTCGGCAATCGAATGAGAGTGCCTACATTCCAAAAGTTGTTTCCATTGGCCCCCAATATAAAGAAAGGAGGGAGCTATTACAAGCAGAAGAGATCAAATGGCGCTGCGTCACCACTCTTCTTAGTCGAACATTTGGGCTGGATGCAATAGAAAACTGTATGAAAGCAGTTTTGGATATAGATGAAACTGTTCGTGCAAGCTACGTTGATAAAATCAAACTTGATAGGTACGATCTTGCAACGAATATCGTATTTGACGGGTGTTTTCTGTTAGAACTAATCATTTGTGAATCTAAGTATCGAATTTAATGGCACTAGTCCCGGAATAGAAGTAAAAAAGATGGACTATGTCATGAGCGATCTGATGCTACTGGATAATCAGATACCGATTTATATTCTTGAAATATTGTTCACAAATCTTCTTGGTTCCTCTCCGCAAATGCGAGAGTTCATACAAAATCTGGTTCTTCCTGTCTTAGGCTATTAGGGGAAATTGATGGTTAAATCCACTGTCCACTTCCTTGATATTGCTTACTCCTACCTGGAAATGGAATGGATTGATCAAAAGAAAAAGAAAGAGGAAGAGGAAAATGTTATACCTGATGACAAACTCATTAAGCTATATCAAGATATAGATCAAGATCCAAATCTAAAACTAAATCTAAATCGCTGTGCTACGAGACTCAAAGCTGTCGGTATAACAATCGAATGTCTTGACGTACCCGATAAAAAGAACTTTATAGCTTTCACCGAGTTCAACAGAGAAAAAAGGATACTAAGAATTCCAAAGCTAGTAATCAACAACCAAACAGAAGCAACGTGGCGGAGTTTCATCGCATGGGAGCATCATAAGAAAAAATTGAAGAGTGGTTCTGTATCAGATACTGACAGGCTTAGTGTATGCACTTCGTCTGCCATGCTTTTCAGCGATTTGATATGCTGTACAGGTGATGTTAAACTACTCAAAGACAAGGGAGTCATAGTAGTAGACGACACATTGAAGCTGAGCAATAGAGATCTGGTGGCTTATTTCCATTCAATCGCAAAGGGAGTTGATCGACGCATTATTGACTTAAATCATTTCGCCATGTTTGATGCCATGAACACAATTCCTACGGCAAATTACGTCACTAAAGTGTTCATATTTCTGCTCCATCTCTTCTGCAAATTTTTCGACTGGTGCTACAATGTTCACGAATTTTTCAAGACCGGTTACAACTATGCTTTTTCCATTGTAGGTATTCTCACCGTTGTCCAGACTTGTTACTCAGTTGTTTCCTATCATTTTCCCAAAAAATAGTAACCATGCAGTTTGTTTCCCAGTTGACCTTCCAAAAAAGAAAATGAAATGTGGTTTGTCTCCTTGAAACCGCATTTCACTGTCACTTATTTCTTTATGTCAATTTAACTTCAGTTTCATTTTAATTTCCATGTTTACGACTCATTCAGCTTTAATTTCTGCGCGCTGTGCGCCATTGTGTTTAATTTATTTTTGGTATTTTATGTAATGGAAATATTTAATATGGTGAATTTTTATCTACCCAACTCAAAATGTTGGGTAAAGTTACAAATTTCTTGGAAACAACCAAAAATTATATTATTTTATAATTAATTAAATGTGTTAAAATTAAATGGAACCTTGTGATTGGTTGAAGGTATGTTACCCAACTTTTTGTGATGGATATATGATTATTAAATTTTACATTTTATTATATTAAAATTAAAAAAAATGATATTTCAAATAATATATTTTGTATTTGTTGGGATTTGAACGTGTGACCTCAAATATAAATTTAATACGTGATTTTGTCTTTTGAGAATTGGTGAATTTTAGAAAATATACTCGGTTAACTAAGTATATTTAGTTGGAGTGATTCTTGTGTTGTTAGAATTTTTAGTTCAAAATGAATTTTAAATCCATATCTTTCAAAATACTTCTAATAATAAGAATAAAATATTGTAGTGAGTTGAATTTTGAGTATGTTATTGATATATTAGAAAATGTTAATTAAAATTTTATCAACTTAATTTATTAGGGAGTACTTTCAAAAGAATGTAATAAACACATAATAACACGGATACACGCATTCACTGCATAGTACCAAAACAACCAAGATCTCACATATACAGTAAAATTAAAAGTAAATAAAAAAAACGAATACATGAGAAGATTTAAGGTAAAAATTGTATAAAAAAACTTGCGGATCTTATGTTTGTATTTGAAATTTTGCAAAGTAATTTTAATATCAAATGTTAAAAAATAGTATGATGAAATAGTAGTATAATATTTTTAAATAAATAAAAAGCTAAAATTATTTTAGATATATTATAAGGAAAAAAATGTAAAATTTACTTTATTTTAATTTTATTGATAAAAAAATAATTGATAGAAAAAATAGAAATATAGTTTGTAAGTTTTTATGAAAATATGTAAGTATTTTGAATAAAGATTATATATTGAAAAATGAAAAGATACACAAAAAAGAAGCAGGTGACTAAAAAAACTACTAAAAAAAGACATTCCAATCCTATTTTTCACAAAAAAATCTTATCGAATGCCCATAGGAATCTCGTCAAAGAATGTTAAGGAAATAATTGTAAGGCATATTATTAAAAAATTATTGCAAGAAAAATATAAATATTGATTTATAAGTTTTATTAAAATATGTAAGTAGTTATTAGGTTAATATATTTTTTGCATATTTTAAGATTCGAACTTGTGAACTCAATTAGCAACTCTATGTGATTTTGAATTTTATTAAATGAATATACATTATGGAAGACGCCATATGATAATGAGTGTTGTGGCAAAAATAGTTTGATGTGACAAAAACAAGTTTATGTCAAATTTCTTTTATTTTAATTTTATTAATTAAAAAATAATTGCAACGAAAATAGAAGTATTGTTTTATAATTTTTTTTATGTGAATACGTACGTTTTTTGCATAAAGATGATATATTGACAAAGGAAAATATACACACAAAAAATAGCATAAAACAATGGAAATCAGGTTTATCACAATGGCAATTCAAGGACACCCCCTAGCATTGGGGGGTTTAGCTGCTCATAGTATTCAAAGAAAATACCAAAAGAAGCTTAGACATTACAAAAATAATGGATTATGCTGATCTTCAATCGCAGTTGCTCTTGAAGATCTTCGTTCTCCTAAACCCTTGAGAGCTCTATTCTTTCTTTTGTAATTCTTCAGTATGATCCAAAAGGTCCTCAATACTTTCAAAATGTAGGTCTAAATAGTATCAGGTTATCATCCAACAATGCATAAAGTCTAAATTATCCTTAATGATCCAAGACACTTAAGACTCAAAAATCATACTTTTTGTCGCGCCTGCCAACACAAGTGGTGTGAGGAGACACGAGCACCTGTGTTGGCCCTCTTACTCCTTTAATTGATTTTCCAAGTATTAGACTTGCTGACACGGGCCGTGTAAGGTGACACGGGCCGTGTAAGGTGACACGGGCACCCGTGTTAGGCCTCTGTTCTTGAGCAAAATCACCTTTGAACCGTGCATAATTCCTCTCATCTTTGCACCAGTTCCCCGCTCAGATTATTCAATTGCACCTGAAAATACTAACACTATCAAGCCAAGGCATCAAAAGCATCTTAAATGACATAAAATTCAAACTAATGCAATGGAAGCATACCAAATGTGAAAAATGAAATAACTTAAGAGAAAGAAATAAAAGACAAACCAATGTATTATCGATTTGATGGATTTTTTTCGAATAATTGACGAAAACTAAGTAGAATTGGTGACCGATCAATTTCGATTCTAAAAAATGTAAACAATAATGGTACACGCAACACCAAAATCATATGTAAAATTGCAAACCACATGAATTAAGAAAGCAATATTCACAACAAGACATTCATTATATAAACAAGGTAGTCATTGAGAAAGTAACATTCACAACAAGGCAGTCAATATTCACAATTTGTTATTAGATTGGAGCAGCAAAGAAAAAAAATAAAAAGGAAAATGAATAAATGTAATTTTAAAAGTGATAAATGAGTGATGCTTTAAGTTTCCTGGAATGATCAACTTGTCTTTTAAGCTTGTCAAAAAAAATTTGGGATATTGGTTAATTCGGATATGCTTATCCGAATTAATCAATATCCCAAATTTCTTTTGATTTTATTTCAAAAATATATTTATTTATAATATAGTTATAATATAATTAAAGTGAGTTATTATTAATAAATAATAAATAAAATACAAATTATTATCAATAAAGAATAAAGAGATTAAATAAAATTTTAATTTTGTAATAATTTATTTGTCACAAATTTTTTTAAATTATAAAAGTAATTATTTTTTAAATGACTACAATATTATATATTACAATTAATGAAATTATCATGTTAAAAATATCCTCTTATTAGTATTATAATTTTTAATTTATATTAGCTAGGGATGTCAATGAGGCGGGGCAGGGACTCCACGGGGCGGGGGATATTTACGCCACCCTGTCTCCGAAGTGCCTTCGGGGAGACTTTAATTATATATTTTGATTAATACAATTAATTATATTATTAAATAATTGATTTACCTTGATTTTAACTTTTTTATAAGTTGCGTTATTTCGGAAATGCATCTCTGAAAAATCTCAACATCAAAAATTGGGTTATTTCGGAAATACATCTCCGAAAACATCAAAAAAATTGTGAATTTGGTGGGTTCCGGATGCATCTCTGAATTTAGGGGGAAAAAAAGAAATTTCGCAAGTGGTCCCTAGGAAGGTATATGAATGTATAGAGAAATTCCCTATTTTAAAAGCATTTATAAAGACTTTGAAACATTAAACTCAATAAAGAGGTCAAAGAGGATAAAGTGTCACATAGACAAATGTGACGGTCCAAAGCATTATGCCACTTCTCATCCAAACAACCCCTCGCCGATGTCGTCGCCGGCTCTGAGACCGATGTCGCGGCGAAAAAATTTAGATTAAGCTATTGATTAACTTAACTCAGAAAAAGCAAGCGTCACCACCGAAGTTTATTGTTTCCAAAGAAATGAGAAAAGATCGAATAAAATCCATAAAAATTTTAAAAATAAAACTAATAAAACAAAGAAAGAAAGGTAAGGGAGTTGATTATGCAAGGGAAAGATACATCAGTTCTATGATGCTTAACATGTTGCTTTCTTATTGAAGTGACTTGATCACAAAGAGACAAGTGTCTCACATATTGTCATAAAATCTTGCTTAACATGTTTTTCTCGATAAAAATTTTCCAATCTTATGTAATAACAAAATAGGCTTCCAAATAAAAGAGTCCATCCCTTCAAGGAAGAAATTCATCTTGTCTCTCTATAAACTATACGTTTTTCCATTAAAGGATGGATGTTTTTTTTTTAATATCTTGAAATCATTTCCTACCTTTTAGGATGGTTAGTCTTTTACAAGAGTTGTGGGGTGATAATATGAACTCTAAGATGTCTATATAGGGGGTTGAATAGACCTATCCATAAAAGACAATTTCAAAAACATTTCTTGTCCCATAAAATGAAATCAGAGATTTTAAAATAGGAGGAAGAAAAACTCAACACGAAGAGAACTTCGAAGCTTCTCAACGAATTATTCCAATAAAAATACTACAAGATAACACTAAAGACATAATTCCTTCTAATGCAAATCAATTACAAAATAATCAAAACTGTTTTGAACAAAATGATTTGAAACACTTTACATAGAACGTCATTCAAAACATAATTGAATTTATGAGCATCCTGAACCTACGCTTACACATTAAAACGCTCTAAGCAAGATCTAACCTAAATGACCTACAAACGATGCAATATTGCAATAATGCAATATCTATAGTAATGAACGTAGAAAATTAAAGGATATAAAGGAAGAAAGAAAAGGCACACAAATATATAGAGTGGTTTGGCGTTCGTCATCGCTTTTCCTACCCAACTATTCAATGGAGTTAAAACCATAAGAAAATATTCACGATCTTCCACTATTTCATATGTGTTAGACAATCATTTTGATTGCAAAAAATATCACACAATAATTTCCTCCAATGATGCAGATACTCAAACTACTAACAAGCACAAAATTGTCATTGATCTTGATCTGATTTCCTTGTTATCCGTAGTAACCTGCTCCAAATCTTCGTATATGGCCATTTAACATGACTTCACTGATTTCTTGTCTGAGTGATTGGCATTAGATAAGTGTTCAATTGGAAAACTCCCAACTTTGTTTATAGATAGTCTTTACACGATTTCACCAAAGTTGGACAACTCCTAACACTATCTTATAAATTATATGTACCTGAACTCATCAAAGTCTTCAATACAGTATAGAGAAACTCTTATCTTGATATATAACACAACTTCCAAACCGCATTCAAGAAATGATTCATGTACTTGTTACAAAAAGCAAACTTCACACAAAATATTAAATACCCTAATTATCGTACCCCGATTTTTTCTCCCCCTCTAATCATATCATTAGGTCTAGTGGTTTTAGTTATCCCCTGCTTAATTCATAGCATTCATGTTAATTTGTTAAAATCATTCGGGTCATAGCATTAAGATCATTTCATTAACTTTCATCATGCATATCATACATAGGCTTTGGTTCTCATTCATACACTAAAGTTAAAGGAAAGTCAGCCATGGATTTAATTATTTACATTTAGAGGTATTTTATCAACATAGTTTAGGTTTGAAGGTTTAATTTATCAAAAGGAATTGATTTCTTGCTTTAGAAGTTTTCTTTTAATAAAAATTATATAGTCATCCATTCATGATACATTAGTTTTTTACTCCATTCATGCCACCTATTTCTTAAGATTGTTTGGATTTAATCACACCCTCTGAAGTTTGTTTTATAAAGTTTTAAGGGTATGCTATAAAGGACTAGGGCGAGCATGATACGATGTTCAAATATAAAAATCCTACTGGGCTTTGATAATGATGGTATTCTAAATAGTAACTTATCAATCAAAGAGTTTAAAGCTGGTTTTTTGGCCAAAATATTAGTACAGTTCAATGCAAACAAAATGAAGTCATTGTGGTGTTAGATTGCAATTGCATGTTTATGGTAGCGATACAATTGATGTATGTCTGATGTTCATACATGCGAAGGTATGTAAACTGACCCTTTGAGATTTGTGGTATAAAATATGTGTGGATAAGTTTATTGTACATGATTGACAAATTATTGATTGCTTTTTCTGTAAGAGGTTAAGTGTCGCGTTCTGTAATCCTTATTGCTTTTCGCTATAACTTAAGAATAGGGTAGCATGTGTTGTGACCTGTACTGTCAAGTAGCAGCGGTAAATACACTATAGCATAGATAACGGAACTATAATGTCATACCCCAAATTTTGACCCTAAGATTCCACTTTATTTACATGGGTTTGAAAAGAATTTAATCATGCATTTTTTGTGATTTGGATTTTCCCATTTAAAAAGGAGAGACTTGTCTCTCAAAAGATGAATGTATCATCACCATTATCTCATCCCTCAAAGCATTAAGAGATCCTCATGCATTATTTCATATCACTAACCTCAAAAAATAAAAAAGATATGTGTTGTTTGTTTGGCGCTTTCACAAGGTAGGTGTGTTGGATCAATGAGCTTAAGTGATTGATTTAATCAGGGTGTGGTTTCTTTCAAATTGATTCAAAATTCTAAATATGATCAAGTGGTTTCCCCTCACCAATATTCAAGTTCAAGTGTGCATCAATTCAAGATCATCAACCTCCAATTCGTATGGTGCACAAAATTAGGGTTTTGACAATGATCAGTGGAATGTCGAATTTTTGACCAAGACATGATCTAATGGTTTGACACATGATTCAAAGTTCTTATATGCTTCCTTATGGCCACCTCATATGTCTAAATCGGCTAAAGAAGCTTGATCCATTGGTATTAGAAGGTTTGGAATTCCTATGATGAAAAGTCAACCACTCAAGGTCAAAGTTTGACTTTTGAGATTTTGGTCAACCATGAACTTCTCAAGTCAATAATCATGAAAATATGGTTGGTGGATTCATTTTATCAATTTTAATCATGAAAATCAAGAAAAAGAATCAAAGATGAGAAATTAGGGTTTTGAAAATTTCTTGAAGAACAAAATTTCCATGTTCATCTAGCATACTTTACAAGCTTGTAACACCTTCCTCAAGCAACCATTTTTCATGCCAAAGATGTACTTAAATATGACATTTCATACTTCTATATTGTGGAAAGAATAAATGAAAAAGCTCATAATAATTCGAAGTTATGAAGTGATCAAGTTGGTGTCTCAAATTGTGAAATGTCAAAAACTTAGAAACTTTTCTAAGTGACAAACAACTTATTTCTTCAATTTTGATGGCTAGTTTTCTCTAAGATGCAAGTTGAATCTTTTCAGGTGTTCGACATGAAATTTGTAGAGGATGGTCTCATCTTTCCAAACACCCTAAGAGCATGAATTTGCCTTACTTGAGCACCAAGTTTCAAAGAGATGAAGTAGCCATGATAGAGTGGTTTGAAAGTCCAACTTTATGTTCATGTCCAACGCCTATGCAAACCATGTGATCCTGCTTTGCATCCTACATTGCTTCTAAACCTTACACCCTATAATCAATCCCAAACCAATTTGAAATCATTGTATATATTTCATAGTTTCTAAACCTTACACCCTATAGTCAATCCGAAACCAATTTCTTACCATTACTTTCATTAACTTCAAAAAATTCCAACCTTCACCAAACCTCTTTAAACAAATCTCTATCCTCTAAACAATCATAACAAAACATATACGCACAACACAACATTACTATAATTTGAGTTTTTTTTTGCAGGAAGAGAGAAAAGAAGGAAGAAGCATTGCAGATCCGATGTTGTTGCTCCTCTCTTCCGCGCACTGTCCCCGTGACATCAACCACGGCCGCATCAAACACCAGCCGCCGCGACCAGATCAGCCCACTCCTCCCATCTCCGTGCCCGTTTCCGCAACCACGCTCAAATCCGATCGATTCGCACCATACCGTTCCGACGCGACGAACTTGGTTTCGGTAAGCCTCCACTTCCCATCGTGAAAGAGAAAGAGAGTTTAAGTTGAGGAGAAAGAATGGTCCTTTTGTGTTGTAGTTTTTTAATTTCATATTTTTATAATTTCTTTGTGTACCACTTGTCACTTGATTATGGGATGCTAATAAGGTTTGAAAAGTCAAATAAAATTTATAGGCATGTGATGGGTACTAATGTTATATTGATGTCAAAATTTGGGAAAGAGACCAATGTACTCTACTGGTGCGCATGGAAATCTGGTTCTTTCTAAACTCAATTTTTACGTTTTAGTTCTTACCGTATTGTTTAGTTTTAATGGATTATTATTTAGTTTTATTTGAAAGTTTGCTATTAATTATAGGTAGAGTTTTAGATTTAACTTTAGCTTCATGACTTATTTGCATCCTTTTAGATTCCTTTTTTATTAGTTATTCATTCCATTAAACTAGTTTAGATTTTATTATTTTTACTACTATTAAAAATATACAAAAACATTAGTACTTTCTTAAATAGTATTTTATCACTATATTTTTAACCATTATACTAAAAAACAACAAGAACAATAATAAATTAAAATAAAAAACATTTTATTAGGTTAGTTATTGTTAGATTAATTAAATCCGTTGGTTTGTACATATTTATTCTAATTCACCCCTTTACAAATAAATGATGGGTGTGTCTATTTCATCCCGCCTTCAAATTGGTCAACTCTCTTTGTCGCACCATAAAAAAATCATGTGCAATCAATTAATTCCTTTGAGTGATAATCAAATGTATGTCGCTCAGAATGCGTGAATCAATTTAAAAATTCAATTTATTTAAACATAATTATTCTAATTCAACTAAACCATTAAGGATTGTATGCAAAATACAAATTTATTTTTATAACTGCGATCTACGATAACCACGAACTCTGACTACGTATCTCGCTAAAACACTTCAATAATAAAATTATAATAATTCATATAATCCCATAAAAAAACACCAACAAACACTTCGAACTATCCAAGAGACACTATAAACCTTAAGGAAGGATTAAGGGTGCCTAATACCCTCCATTAGCCCTAATTTCTCGACTTACCTGGAAACATCTCTTAATTAGGTTTTCTCTCATATTTTCCCATATCCTTAGGTATAATAAATATAGTTGCCGACTTTGTAATTTAAGTTAAAAACTTAAAATTTAAAGTCGGTCGTAACAAAGTCCATGATGCATTACCAAGTGTTCCAAGCTTTGTTCGAGTTTCATTCTATTTATGAACTAAATTCATCATTGTCATTTTGAAAAAGAAGCACTTTAAACATAAAGACTACTTGGAGCTTTGTGAAAGGGGTTATGGCCTGCATACCCCCTAATCCCTTTATTGCTCCCTCATCCCTTAAACATAAAGCACTTTAAACTTAACCCTTCTAATCCCTATCTTGCTCCCTCATCCCTTTCAACCACTCTAGAAAGTCATGCTACAACATTGAATCCATAATGCCTTTAACTAAATTTTGAGCCAAGATCAAATCACATCTTTTTCTTTTGATCCCTACTTCATCCATAAGCTTTTAAAAGTTTTCTATAAATAAAAGATCAAGCTTCATCATTCAACACACAAGCATTACACCATAAACAATCCAAAAATCTCTCAAACTTCAGTTTTTACTCTCAAAGTCCAGTTCTTCGAATCTTTCAAAACTTCCAAGCTCTTGAGGTTTTATCCATTCAAAAATCATCACCACACCATAAGGGAACTTCTGTAATCATTAGTTGGTGACTATAACCACTAGATTGATCCACCTAAGTCTCACATTTTTCCATTGCAACTTGACTTGGTTGAGAAGTTAGAGAAGGTTTCAGATTAAAGTATCAGTTGCAATACATTCCTGGAGGTCTAAGGAAGCTAAAGGCATCACTTTCCACCTCTAAATGTAGCTGAATCAAAGTATGCATCTCCATATACAAGGTACAGTTTCTATAACATGGAACTCCATAGTTTGAGCATCATTTGAATCCATTATTGTGCTATTCAAGCTTGTTTAGATGCAAGGAGTAAAAGCCTTAAGGTTTAGGGCATTGATTGTTCATGTTTGAAGTTTAATTTCAAATTGAAAAATTAGGAATTTAATGCCATACATGAAATTTCTTGTTGAATTTTGGTTCAAAAAGTGTATTAACTTGCATATTTGGTTCAAAAATAATGAACCTCCATTGATGAGTTGTTGATGTTCTTCATGATGAAGAAGAACCTGGGTGGCACGGAACTTGAATTCTGAAACATGTTTTAATATTTATTTTATTAGATGTGTTTTATAAATTGGATGTATCTGCCACCCTAGTGGTCATAGCGCTGGTTTTTCTCTTTAATTTTTTTTTGCCTCCCCCATATTTTATTTGTAGCGCATGAGCCCGACGTGCATTGGGGTTGGATCATTTTTTAATCCTACTTATTATCTTTCTCTTATTTTATGGCCCCCGCACCCTCTATTTATTATCTTTCTCTTATTTTATTTTAGTTATGTTTATTATTTTATTTTTCATCCTTAATTTTTATTGGTTGATTTTATTTTCCTCTTAACATAAAATTTATGAAAAATATTTTTATTATATTAGTTAGTATTTATTTATTTTAAATATGTTTCTTTTATTAAAAATAATCATTAAAAAATATATTTCCTTTAACCTAGTTTATTTGGCCTTAATCATTTATTCCTGATGCTATCTTTTAATGATATTTTGACACCAACACCATGATGCCTTGATCCTTTTATTCATACCATGATTTGTTTGAATCTCACTCTCTTGAAGTTGTTAAAAATATGATTAATGTATGTATTTTGTTTTCTTGTCAAAACCCTAATGCCTTATTGATTTGAACTTGATACCTTTGATACCATGAGTGTTATGATGCTTGATACTTATCCATACTTGCTTGCTTGATGTTTATACCTTGTTAAATGATCACATATCCACATGATTGTTTGACTTATATTCTTTCACCATGACATTTGTATACTTTATATGAGTTTACTTGTCTTGATTTGATTGTGATTATCTTGACAAGTTTATATAGTTGATGACTTGTTTATTCTTGAGTTATGTATGCTGATCTTTTTAAGGTTTCCTCTTTGACCTTGCAACATTCAAGTGATTAATTTTCAACTTTATATGATTGAGATGTTGTCTTAACTATGTCACATGATTGATTGATTTTGACTTATGTTTGATATGTTTTGACCATGACATCATATGCCATATCTCTTGTATGATCCTAATGTTTGATGTGATGTTACTTAAGATGCTTTGTCATGATATTGCTTGAGATGTTCACATGCATGCTTGATTCCCCATTGATGTCGCTTGCATTTCCAATCCAAAGAAATGTGATGGTATTGACTAACTTTGTCAAGGTACCCACCCTCTTATGTTTACTCACTATGCCAAATTTGTCTTTTAGCAGCACCCCTACTAAAGCGCTTTTAGGAAAAAGCGCTGGTATAGGTTTCACTAAAAACAAAATAAAAAAACACGCAAAAAAAGCGCTCTTAAAGGGGGGGGGGGGGTACGAAAGCGCTTTCAAAAAGCGCTCTTATAGGGGGGGTACGAAAGCGTTTTCAAAAAGCGCTCTTATAGGGGGGGGGTACGAAAGCACTTTCAAAAAGCACTCTTATAGGGGGCTTATGAAAGCGCTTTCAGAAGCGCTGCTATAGGGGGTGGGTTACAAGAGCGCTTTTACCCTAAAAAGCGCTGGTAAAGGCAGGGCTACCAGAGCGCTTTTTAAAAGCGCTTTCATAGCTGTTTCGTTAATTAAAATTTTTAAAATCAAAATAATTCTGATATGCGTTTCATAATCCCTAAATCTTCTTTCACTGCCATCGCTGCCCAGAACGAAGAACTCCATCGCTGCCCAGAACGAAGAACTCCATAAAAACTCCATAAAAACTCCTCAAAACCGTATCTCATCCTCAAAACCGCAACACTTAACCTCCATAAAAACTCCATTGCTTCCTAGAATACGAAGACGAAGAAGAATCAATGCCCAAAATACGAAGACGAAGAGAAGACGAAGGAGGTACACGATTTATAGTTCTGTTTTTGACATTTGAAAGATTAGTGTTTATAGGTATTTTATTCAAAGGACACGGCCAGAATAAAACCTGAGAGTATAAAACTGAAATTATATTTTTTCATTTCAATTGAATAACAATGTTGTGGTTTGATTCTGGTTTGATGCTGGTTTTATCCATCAGACACTATAATTTGAGAGTATAATATGTTTGATTTCTGGTTTGATGTTGAGAGATTACTATGTCGTTATGCTGCCGAATTGATATGTTGCTGTGAAAATACTTTTACACACCCTACTGCTGCAGAACAAAATTATATATATGAACATGATTTTAGTGTTTATTCATATGTTATTTATAATTGAAATTCTGTTTTTATCTTTGATACATAGCTATAAAAGATTTTTCTTTCCTTAGATTCTTGAGGTGATAAACTATCTATGGAATTTGTTGAATTAGTAATTGCCTGGTATTAGTTTCTTGAGGTGAATCTTGCCTTTGAAAGGTTCCGGTTGTTATAAGTAATCTAGTAATTTTGATAAATGAAATGTTTTGATTAGGAATTGTAAAATTCATACGCGGCAGCAACACTTTTCTAATCTTTGAGAACTTATTAAACTTCTTGACATAGCTTAGTAGTTGTTATAAATTGTTAGAAATTGTGTCTAATATGTGTTAGAACAAGATTTGTTCTGATCAATATTCTTAGTTTTGATGATAACAAGGATATGAATTTTGTGTGAGATAATGTGGTACTCTAATACATTGCAATTTCCATTTCAGGAAATATATAAAGAGTATGCACAAATCAGCGCTCAGAAGCTTTGTCTCAGAAGGTTCAGCATGCAACATCAGAACATGGTATGGCAAGACATCAGAAGATGGTCAAGGCAGAATCAGAACATGGGTCTATGGAAGCATCAGAAGAACTTGAGATCAGAAGTAGAAGCACTGAAGTTCTCATGGTATCACGCTCAGAAGCACTTCAAGGTCAGAAGACAAGAAGATGCTATGCACCAAGCTGTTTGACTCTGATGATATTCAAATTTTTTATTCACAAACATCAGATCAGAAGAAAGTACAAGTGGCAGGCTACGCTGACTGACAAAAGGAACGTTGGAAGCTATTAAAGGCAACGTTAGTAGACACAGCGTGAACAAGGCTCGAGGTAGTTGACAAAAGCGTGAAACATTAAATGCAATGCTGTACGGAATACGCAAAGCATTAAATGCGCCCAACGGTCATCTTCTCAAACGCCTATAAGTATGAAGTTCTGATGAGAAGCAAGGTTAACAACTCTGAACCAAATTCTGTGAATATTAACTTGCTGAAACGCTGTTCAATTCAAAGCTCAGAAACTTCATCTTCATCAAAGCTCACTACATTGCTGTTGTAATATATTAGTGAGATTAAGCTTAAACGTTAAGAGAAATATCACTGTTGTGATTATAGCTTTTCAGAAGCATTTGTAATACTCTTAATTGATTACATTAATTTATAAGGAACTAGAGTGATCGTGTTGATCAGAATACTCTAGGAAGTCTTAGAGGTTATCTAAGCAGTTGTAACTAGAGTGATCGTGTTGATCAGGAAACTCTAGAAAGTCTTAGAGGGTATCTAAGCGGTTGTTCCTGGAGTGATCAAGTTGTGATCAGAATACTCTAGAAGACTTAGTCGTGGGCTAAGTGGAAAACCATTGTAATCTGTGCGATTAGTGGATTAAATCCTCAGGTGAGGTAAATCACTCCGTGGGGGTGGACTGGAGTAGTTTAGTTAACAACGAACCAGGATAAAAATAACTGTGCAATTTATTTTTATCGTTCAAGTTTTTAAGACTACACTTATTCAAACCCCCTTTTCTAAGTGTTTTTCTATCCTTCAATTGGCATCAGAGCGCCGGTTCTAAGGTGCAAGCACTTAACCGTGTTTAGAAAAGATTCAGGAAGAGAAAAACGCTTCAGTAAAAGATGGCTGGTCAAATTCCAACAGATCCACCTGCATCTACATCTGGCTCTGCTGAGCAATACAACGGTAACAATGGTTATAGTAGACCACCAGTATTTGATGGTGAAAACTTTGAATACTGGAAAGATAAACTGGAAAGTTACTTTCTTGGTCTAGATGGTGAACTATGGGATCTTCTGATGGATGGTTACAAACATCCAGTGAAATCTAGTGGCGTAAAGCTTACAAGGCAAGAAATGACTGATGATCAAAAGAAAGATTTCAAAAATCATCACAAATGCAAGACTGTTTTGCTGAATGTTATCTCTCATGCTGAGTATGAGAAGATATCTAACAGGGAAACGGCCTATGACATATATGAGTCCTTGAAAATGACTCATGAAGGAAATGCTCAAGTCAAGGAGACCAAAGCTCTTGCACTAATCCAGAAGTATGAAGCCTTCAAGATGGAGGATGATGAAGACATTGAAAAGATGTTTTCAAGATTTCAAACTCTTACTGCTGGATTGAGAGTTCTGGATAAAGGCTACACCAAGGCTGATCATGTAAAGAAGATTATCAGAAGCTTACCCAGAAGATGGGGTCCAATGGTGACTGCATTCAAGATTGCGAAGAATCTGAATGAAGTTTCCTTGGAAGAGCTTATCAGTGCCTTGAGAAGCCATAAAATTGAGCTGGACGCAAACGAGCCTCAAAAGAAAGGTAAGTCTATTGCATTAAAATCAAATATCAAAAAATGCACTAACGCTTTTCAGGCTAGAGAAGAAGATCCTGAAGAATCAGAATCTGAAGAAGAAGATGAACTGTCCATGATCTCCACAAGGGTAAACCAACTCTGGAAGAGCAAGCAAAGGAAGTTCAGAGGCTTCAGAAGTTCAAAGAGATTTGAACGTGGAGAATCTTCTGGTGACAGAAGATTTGACAAGAAGAAGGTTGTCTGCTATGAGTGCAATGAGCCTGGACATTACAAGAATGAGTGTCCGAAACTTCAGAAGGAGAATCCCAAGAAGAAGTTTCATAAGAAGAAAGGTCTTATGGCAACATGGGATGATTCTGAATCAGAATCAGGATCAGACTCTGAAGGAGAGCAGGCAAACTTTGTGCTGATGGCGACAGAAGATGATGGATCAGAATCTACATCAGAATCAGATTCTGAAGAGGTATTTTCTGAACTATCTAGAGAAGAGTTAGTTTCCAGTATAACAGAGCTTCTTGAATTAAAAGCTCATCTTAGTATCAAATACAAAAAGCTGAAGAAGCAATTTGAATTTGAAACTAAGAAGCTGGAATTGGAAAATTCTGAACTGAAGGAAAAAGTTTTAAATCTATCCAAAAATAGTGGATCTCCTTCTGAAACAGAAAAAGCCATTCCTAGCATGAATCATATTCTGAAAGAATATGACTTGAGCTTCAGAAAATTTCTATCTAGAAGTATTGGCAGAAGTCAGCTAACTTCTATGATATATGCTGTGTCTGGGAACAAGAGAGTTGGCATTGGTTATGAGGGTGAAATCCCATACAAGCTTGAATCTGTGGATGATATGAAAATATCATACAAGCCTTTGTATAACCAATTCAAATTTGGCCACTCTCAAGATATTAGGCTCACTTCACATGCACAGAAGTTTAACACTGTTCACACCAAGAAACCTGTGACACGACCTAAGAAATATCATGAATCTCCTATTAAAGATTATCATGTTGTTCCTCCTATGTCTTATATTGATAAACCCAAGTTCAATCAGAACTTGAGGAGAACTAACAAGAAAGGACCCAAGAAAATGTGGGTACCAAAGGAAAAGACTATTTCTATTGCAGATTCTCTTGGTGACAAAGAAAACAACATTCAACATGTCATGTCACCTGGACTCAAGATGTTCTCAACACTTGAAGGGAAGAAGGACTGTTTTCCAAGTCCTGGTACTTAAATCTGCTGGAGAAGTTAAGTTTGAAGGAGATCAGAAGAGCAAGTTTCTTAGTTCTGGAACCATCTGTTTAGTTTGTTTCTAAAGCAATGGTGTTTCGTTCTTGGTTATTTTGAATGCTCTAAAAGCTACAGAATATACAATATTGAAACATTGATTGTAGAAGAATCAATCAATATCTGGTTTGATGATAAGCTTGGTCTTGAAAAACCAAAGCAGTTTGAGAATTTTGCAGATTTTGATATTGATATATCAGAAGTTGAAGAATCAAGAAGCAAAGCTGCAGAAGCTGGCAGTCTCAGAAGCAATGGATCAGAAGATCAAGTTGCTGCATCTTTAGAGAATCTTAGGATTTCTGAAGAACCAACTATCAGAAGATCACCTAGACTTGCCTCAGCTCATTCAGAAGATGTGATCCTTGGAAAGAAAGATGATCCCATCAGAACAAGGGCATTCCTTAAGAACAATGCATAATGTCAATTAGGTCTTGTTTCTTTGATCGAGCCAACTTCTGTTGATCAAGCTCTAGAAGATCCAGACTGGATAATTGCCATGCAAGAAGAACTAAATCAGTTAACAAGGAATGATGTATGGGACTTGGTTCCTAGACCAAAAGGATTTAACATCATCGGTACTATGTGGGTTTTCAGAAACAAGCTAAGTGAGAAAGGTGAAGTGGTAAGAAACAAAGCCAAACTGGTTGCTCAGGGTTATAGTCAGCAAGAAGGGATTGATTATATAGAAACCTTTGCACCAGTGGCCAGGTTAGAATCTATTCGTCTATTAATTTCTTTTTCCACTCAACACAACATCACTCTTTATCAGATGGATGTCAAGAGTGCCTTCTTAAATGGTTATATAGATGAAGAAGTTTATGTTCACCAACCTCCTGGTTTTGAAGACTCCATGTCTCCAAATCATGTTTTCAAATTAAAGAAATCATTATACGGATTGAAACAAGCTCCCAGAGCTTGGTATGAACGTTTGAGTTCTTTCCTTCTGGAAAATTATTTCACTAGAGGAAAAGTGGACGCCACTCTCTTTTGTAAAACATTTAAAAAGGATATTTTAATTTGTCAAATATATGTTGATGATATTATCTTTGGAACATCTAATGCTACACTTGGAAAGGAGTTTGCTGAGTCTATGCAGGCTGAATTTGAAATGAGCATGATGGGAGAACTCAAGTATTTCCTTGGGATTCAAATCAACCAAATTTCCGATGGAACCTATGTTCATCAAACAAAGTATGTGAAAGAACTTCTGAAGAAGTTTAATCTTTCTGAAAGCAAAGAAGCCAAAACTCCTATGCATCCAACTTGTGTACTGGGTAAGGATGAGGTAAGTAAGAAGGTAGATCAGAAGTTGTACAGAGGTATGATTGGATCTCTTCTATATATAACTGCTTCTAGACCTGACATTCTCTTTAGTGTTTGTTTGTGTGCTCGATTCCAATCAGATCCAAGAGAATCTCATTTAACAGCGGTTAAGAGAATTCTAAGGTATCTGAAAGGTACTACTAATGTTGGTTTAGTTTACAGAAGATCTAAAGATTACAACTTAGTAGGATTCTGTGATGCTGACTATGCTGGAGATAGAATTGAAAGGAAAAGTACTTCTGGAAGTTGTCAATTTCTTGGAAGTCATCTGATCTCATGGTACAACAAGAAACAAGCTACAATTGCCCTCTCAACAACAGAAGCAGAATATGTTGCTGCAGCTGGTTGTAGCACACAAATTCTCTGGATGAGAAGTCAGCTGGAAGATTATCAGATATATGAGAGTAACATTCCTATTTTCTGTGATAATACTTCGGCTATATGTTTATCTAAGAATCCTATTTTACATTCAAAAGCTAAACATATTGAGATTAAACATCATTTCATAAGGGACTATGTTCAGAAGGGTGTTATATCTTTAAACTTTGTGGATACAGACCATCAATGGGCTGATATCTTTACAAAACCCCTTGCTGAAGATAGGTTTAAGTTCATTCTGAAGAATATCAGTATGGATTTATGCCCAGAATAAGAAGATAAGAAGATCTTATGTATGAGTATCTTCTGAAATGAAATTGGATTTTTTTTAAGAAGTTCTGATTGAAATCAATTAGAAATTGTGATTCAGTTATTACTAACGTTTCATTGTCTAAGTTGATTCAGAATCTCTTTAAAAGCAAAACAGCTGTAACTGGCTATCCAGATGGTAAACACGTGTTCACTATTTCTGGACAAGCGTGCGTGCAGTTGAGGGGACGTCTACTTAGTTAACTGTGCTAATCACTTCCTTTGTCATTATTATCTCTCCTCCGTCACGTAACATTAAATGCTATCCATCATTTCAGTTTATTTCTTTTCTTTTTATTTCTTTTCAGTTTATTCTTTTTCGTTTTATATTCTTCAAACGTTTCTTTTCCCTCCTATATATTTCCTCTCTCTTTCATTCAGTTTCTTCTTATCTCTCTCTCTTTGCATTCATATTTTAAACCCTAGCGGTTTTCATTTTCTGCAACTTCATCATGAATCCTTCGTCAAGTTCTCAAAATCAAGAATCTGATCGTAAACAAAAGAGAAAGGCAACTGATGAACCATAAATCAAACCAAAGAAAGTAAAGATCACCTACGATCCTGTCAAGGTGAACCCCTTTGAAGCTATGATGACTAGAAACTACTCTAGACGTGTGTATCAACCCCCTGATGGTAGTCCTGTATCACCTCCCTCTTCACAAACCTCCAACACCTCTTCCTCTTCTTTTACCTTTCTGGAACCACCATCTTCACCATCAGATATCTCCTCTCCTTCAACCCAACCCACAGATATCTCCTCATCTCTCTCACACCCTTTTCCCACCAGAACACCTAACCCATACAACTTTGTGTTTCCTGACTCCAGATTTACCATCAACCCTCCAACACCAACCACTCAATCTTTTCTAGAGGTTTTACATTCTGATATAAATATCTGGTTGGAGATTCTGGGTGCTGTCATCTCAATCATCTGGATGAGTATGCTACATGCAACCTCTGGGATGCCTTTCGTCAAGATTTTCTGGCTAGGGCTACGGATATCTAGAAAAGGATCATGACTGAAGCACCTGGTGTTCGTGGTCTTCGTTTGGAATTTGGTGAAAGTAGCTATCACCATCTCATCAGGAACAGAAGAGTTCTTGAAGAGAGGATACCTGCAGATGAGTTGGAAGAAGAAAATCCCTGCAGAGACATCGTGGTATGGAAACCATGGTATCCTGTGCTGACTAGAGATTTTCAGTGGCTGTTTAACTGGTTCAGAATGAACCCTTCTGAAAAAGCACCTCACATGGTCTTTCCAGTAGTGGTTTATCCTGCTGAAGTTGCTGGTCCTACTCCTCCAACAAACCTAGCAGCTATTCTTCAAGCGTTGGAAGTTGGAACTTCTGAGCTGCCTAAACCAGAATATGCTGAGGCTACTTCTGAGTCTGACTCAGATATGGAGATGGAAGATGCAAAAGCTAAAGACCTTCCAGGAGATCGCCCTGCTGAGATTGCTGTCCCTTTTGGCAGAAATTCTGGTGCCTCTTCTTCTGGTGAAACCTCAGCCCTGATAGAGACCTTGGAAGCTCTTCATCAGAATCAAGCTATGCTGGCTTCTCGTTTGGACGCGCAAGAAGCAGCCAATGCTGAGTTTCGCTCTTTCATGGCAAGGCAAGCTACAAGCACTGACGGGATTCATGATGTTCTGGCGCAGTCTTTGCATAGGATAGAGTCTTAGGCTTTAAGTCTTTGTAGTTTTCTTTCCTTGTTGCATCTGTTTTTCTGCATACACCTTGTGTAATCCTTCTTGTTGAAATCAATGAAAAGTTATTTATGTTTCTTTCTTCTTTGTCTCTTGCTTTGCATCTGAATCTTTTATGCTTTTTGATGTTATGACAAAAAGGGGGAGAAAATATATGATAAATGATCTGATTAATATTATCAGTTACCGAGTAAAAAGGCTCCACATTTACTAACAGAACTTGCAAAGTTCTATGTTTTTAAGTTGTGTTGTTGCAGGAATCAAAGATTCAAGATCAACATAAGAAGGAAGAATGATCAGAAATAGCTCTTGGATTCTTGAAGCAAGCTGAGTGCTAGGAAGCTTCAGAATCAGAAGCAAGAAGGAAGAATGATTAGAAATAGCTCTTGAATTCTTGAAGCAAGCTGAGTGCTAGGAAGCTTCAGAATCAGAAGCAAGAAGGAAGAATGATTAGAAATTCTGATAATAGAATATGATCCAAATCATTGTCTATTTGCTCTGATACATTGTCTATTGGATCTGATATATTCTATATGGCTTATATGGCTCTGATACATATTTTGTGTTCTGATACACATTTTATGTTCTAACTCATTCATGCTGAGTTTTGTCGTTTAGTTTTGTTCTGTAACATTTCAGGATGTAGAGATGCTCTGATGATGCTCTGGTACATTCAACAATGTTCTGATACAATCTAGCATGAAGTGATGTAAGAAGAAATTCAAAGCTCTGAAGCTATCCGAGGGAAGCAGAAATCAGAAGTTGTGAATGTTCTAAAGATCCAGAAAACTCAAGTTCTGAAGCTGTCCTAAATGGAAGCATGAATCAGAAGCTGTGAATGTTCTGAAGATCAAAGAAATTCAAGTTCTGAAGCTGTCCTAAATAGAAGCAGGAATCAGAAGCTGTGAATGTTCTGAAGATCAAAGAAATTCAAGTTCTGAAGCTGTCCTAAATGGAAGCAGGAATCAGAAGCTGTGAGTGTTCTAGGGATTTAAAGAAATTCAAGTTCTGAAGCTGTCTAATGGAAGCAGAAGTCAGAAGCTATGAATTATCAAAGGACAGAAGCTTATGTGATCGTCTCTACCGAAATAATCAGGGAAGTCTTTTATTATTAAAGTTCTTCGAGTATTTATTTCAGGGGGAGATTATTCATATCAGGGGGGAGATTGTTAATCTCAGGGGGAGACATATTCACATGCTTATGCTATAGCTGTGTAATTTGTCATTAGCCGTCTGCTCTTTCTGATCGCAAATTCATATCATTTATATATGTTTTTGTCATCATCAAAAAGGGGGAGATTGTTAGAACAAGATTTGTTCTGATCAATATTCTTAGTTTTGATGATAACAAGGATATGAATTTTGTGTGAGATAATGTGGTACTCTAATACATTGCAATTTCCATTTCAGGAAATATATAAAGAGTATGCACAAATCAGCGCTCAGAAGCTTTGCCTCAGAAGGTTCAGCATGCAACATCAGAACATGGTCTGGCAAGACATCAGAAGATGGTCAAGGCAGAATCAGAACATGGGTCTATGGAAGCATCAGAAGAATTTGAGATCAGAAGTAGAAGCACTGAAGTTCTCATGGTATCACGCTCAGAAGCACTTCAAGGTCTGAAGACAAGAAGATGCTATGCACCAAGCTGTTTGACTCTGATGATATTCAAATATTTTATTCACAAACATCAGATCAGAAGAAAGTACAAGTGGCAGGCTACGCTGACTGACAAAAGGAATGTTGGAAGCTATTAAAGGCAACGTCAGTAGACACAGCGTGAACAAGGCTCGAGGTAGTTGACAAAAGCGTGAAACATTAAATGCAATGCTGTACGGAACACGCAAAGCATTAAATGCGCCCAACGGTCATCTTCTCAAACGCCTATGAGTATGAAGTTCTGATGAGAAGCAAGGTTAACAACTCTGAACCAAATTCTGTGAATATTAACTTGCTGAAACGCTGTTCAATTCAAAGCTCAGAAACTTCATCTTCATCAAAGCTCACTACATTGCTGTTGTAATATATTAGTGAGATTAAGCTCAAACGTTAAGAGAAATATCACTGTTGTGATTATAGCTTTTCAGAAGCATTTGTAATACTCTTATTTGATTACATTAAGTTGTAAGGAACTAGAGTGATCGTGTTGATCAGAATACTCTAGGAAGTCTTAGAGGTTATCTAAGCAGTTGTAACTAGAGTGATCGTGTTGATCAGGAAACTCTAGAAAGTCTTAGAGGGTATCTAAGCAGTTGTTCCTGGAGTGATCAAGTTGTGATCAGAATACTCTAGAAGACTTAGTCGTGGGCTAAGTGGAAAACCATTGTAATCCGTGCGAATAGTGGATTAAATCCTCAAGTGAGGTAAATCACTCCGTGGGGGTGGACTGGAGTAGTTTAGTTAACAACGAACCAGGATAAAAATAACTGTGCAATTTATTTTTATCGTACAAATTTTTAAGACTACACTTATTCAAACCCCCCTTTCTAAGTGTTTTTCTATCCTTCAATATGTCATGTCTAATTAGTTTCAATTCAAATTGAATTGTTATTATAATATTCTTATATAATTTCAATATGTGTTAAGATAAGATTCAATAGCCTCTTCTTGTTCAATTAGTTTCGTGAATAATTAGTGTTTTTGTTTAGCTTACTTAACAATAAATCCATGATTTACTATTGTTGTTGTGGCTGCCCGGATACTAATAGCATGATAAAACCATGAGTTAATTATTGTTTTGCCCACTTTTGAACTTAATTGGAATATACCATGAACTTGTTGGTTTTTAAGCTATGGATTATGACCTCATTTTATACTCTTCAATTAAATTTTTTATTTTATATTTTTTAGGAATATCTTTGCTAGATAGGGGTTACTTGTGAAGAGTGAAAGTTTGATCGTTTTCAAGAATCTTACATTGTGTGGGTCTAGAAGTTGCTTACTACTATACAAGTAATTAATTGTTCTCTCTCGCCAAAGTAATATGTTGCGCTTTATTGCTTCTGATTCATTCCGTGTATCCTTTGCGTTTTGACAGAAACACATTATACCGTTCTGTTCCTTAATAATCAGTTGTTTTTGTTTAGCTTAATTAATTAAGACATGAGTGATAGATTCTAAACTATGTTAATGTTTTAATGTATTGAAGTTTTAACATGAGTGATAGATGTACTGTTTTAATATTGTTTTAATAGATAGATATAAGAGAGGTTTATGTTATAATATATTAGTGGTAGACTAGTGATGAACTTACTAACTTTGTGAATTGAATTCGCCATAGGGGTTACTTGTGAAAAGTGAAAGTTTGACCGTTGTTGTTTAGCTTAATTAAGACATGGATAAGACATGGATGAATTCAAACCTTCGCTTGTCATTGTCTACTGATGGAATGAACCCGCATGGTATTCAAAGTATCTCGCATAGCACATGGCCTGTGATTCTTATGATTTATAACCTACCTCCGTGGCTATGTATGAAGCGTAAGTACATGATGTTATCTATGCTAATTTCTGGGCCTAAACAACCAGGGAATGACATAGACGTATACTTGGCACCCTTAATCAAAGATCTAAAGTTTTTGTGGGAGAACGGTGTGGAGGTTTAAGACGGGTATAGAAAAGAAAGTTTCAACTTGAGGGCGATGTTGTTTGGAACAATTAATGATTTTCCAGCATACGGAAATCTATCCGGGTACAGCAATAAAGGTCAAAAAGCGTGTCCTGTTTGTGAAGATGAAACCGATACGACACGATTGGAGCTTTGTCAAAAGAATGTCTTTCTTGGCCATCGTAGATTCTTAAATTCTAATCATCATTACCATGGGTGGAGAAAAACATTCAATGGAAAGGCCGAACATCGTACAGCCCCGCCTTTTTTGTCGGGTGATCAAATTTTTGAAAAGGTGAAAGATGTGAGCACTCAGTTTGGCAAGCCTTTTGCAAATTCACTTGTCAATGGTGGGTGGAAAAAGAAGTCAATTTTTTTGAACTTCCATATTGGAAGTCGTTGTACGTAAGACATTTCCTGGATGTTATGCATATTGAAAAAAATGTATTTGACAGCGTTATAGGTACGTTACTCAATATACAAGGAAAGTCTAAGGATGGCGTTAACATAAGGAATGACATGGTAAACATGGGGATAAGAACTGAATTGAGACCCGTGACGAAAGGAAGACGAACATATCTGCCACCTGCTGTTTACACTCTATATAGAAAGGAGAAGAAAATATTGTGTAAGTTCCTTAGTGAAGTTAAAGTTCCAGAAGGCTACTCTTCAGATATTAGAAGACTTGTGTCCATGAAAGACCTCAAGTTAAAGAGTTTGAAGACGCATGATTGCCATGTTATAATGGAACATTTTTTACCAATAGGTATACGTTCTATTCTGCCAGAAAAAGTAAGGAGCGCAATAACTAAACTGTGTTTTTTCTTCAGGTCAATTTGCAGTAAGGTGATCGATCCCGCGATCTTACAAACATTGCAAAAAGAGATAGTTGTTACTATATGTGATCTTGAAATGTATTTTCCTCCCTCGTTTTTTGACATAATGGTTCATCTAGTCGTTCATATTGTGAAAGAGACACAATTGTGCGGACCAGATTATATGAGATGGATGTACCCTGCTGAACGTTATATGAAAATATTAAAAGGGTACGTGAAAAACAGAAGTCGACCGGAGGGTTGTATTGCCTAACGATACGTTGTTGAAGAAGCGGTTGAGTTTTGTACTGAATATCTGTCAAATGTTCAATCAATTGGACTCCCCAAATCTCATATTGTCGAAAAAAAGAAGGAAAAAGGCTAATTAGAAATAAAGTTGTGACAGTATTAATGGTCGAACGGGATCAAGCGCACTTGTATGTTCTGCACAATGAGATTGAGGTTGAGCCGTATGTTGAAATGCACAAGGTTGTTCTCCGAGATTTGAATCCGAATAGAAATGAGAACTGGATAGTACGAGAGCACAATCAAAGTTTCATACCATGGTTTAGGGAACATATTTATTCCAAGTATCATTCAGATCCTGCTTCAGTAACAGAAAGGTTGAGATGTTTAGCCTATGGTCCAAGTATAATTTTGTTTTCTTATAGCGCATAATTGTGTTTGATTACGTGAAGTTTCAGATTCCTGTATTTGGTTGCAAGTGGGTTGAAAATAATAGTGGCATACGAATGGATAAGTCAGGATTTTTGCAAGTGGATCTCAATAGGGTGGGGTACAAAGATGAGCCTTTCATTCTAGCCTCTCAATCTAAACAAGTGTTCTATGTCAATGATCCGACAAGTACGAAATGGTCTATAGTGCTTTTATCTAACAAAATAGTTGATGAAAACATTGAAGATCAAGGTGATATTGGTGTTGGCATTGAATCTTGTACAAGAAACGATCAAAATGAGAATGAATCTTGTACTAGAAATGATCATAATGAGGGTATTTGGATCAATCCAACCGTCCGTGTTGTTAAGAGACGCGTAGAACACAATCCTACCAAGAAAAGAAAGAGATGTTAGTGATAAAGGTAATAATATACATATTCCGACTAATTTGCTTTATTCAATTTGTACCGATTGTTATATATTCAATTTGTATAGTTTTTTTCAATTTGTATTCCGATTGTTACAATACTTTTTCAATTTTGGTGCATATTTTCGTTTTGTACATAACTTTTGAACCATGTATCCGTTTGTCGACTTCTTTACATGTAACTATACTATTTTGACGATTCCGGAGCTGCTCATGCACTTATATTTACATTTCGGGACTGTTTTTTATCGGTTTTGCTTCTGCCTGTAATCAAAAGTCGGGCTTAGGGTCTGAATTTCGGAAAACCGACTTTATTTTTGAGTCCGTGGGGACGTTTTACCATAGCCATGTAAATTTCGTTCAATTCCGACAACTTTCTTTTTTTGACGCTTATTTTGATTTCACCGATTTCGTTTCCGATTTACTTGTACATGCATGGTTTGACTTTCATTTTACTTGTATAGATTGCTATCTTATTAATAGTGTACTAATGTGCTTTAGTTTGTTTGATACAGGTTCAATGGCTCTGGATAGAGATGCTCCACCTGAAAACTCACAAGAAAACTCACAAGAAAGAGATGCTCCGGATACAAATGCTCCACCTGATACATCATCAAATGAAGTTGCACGAGGCATCACCATTATGAAGGGAATCATTTGACATAGAGACCAAGGATTAATATACCATTTGGAATGGAATTCTGATAACCAACCAATTGGTCCTAATTCTGCAAAGTTGACAAGCTATATTGGTACACTTGTTCGTATGCATATTCCAGTCTCCGTAGCTAAATGGAATCTGAAAAGCGAAGAGTTGGATGCGAAAAAAAAACGATTTGGGACGAGCTTAAGGTATCATATATGGTTGTTGTTATTATCTTGACGATAAATTGTTTAAATTACTTATACTAACACACTCTATGCGTATGTTTTTTTGCAGAGGACTTTTGATATACCAGATGAGCGTAGACGCTACATACTTAGTTTGGCCGGAAAAAGATATAGAGGGTGGAAATCTTTTTTGACAAACACCTATCTTAAGGATAAAGATGGAAACTTTCTTGAAGAGGCACCGGGACGGCCAAAAAAGTATGAGATCTTCATTGATGAAAAAGATTGGGTTGAGTTTGTAAATTAAAGAGATGAAGCTTTTCGGAAAAGGAGTGTCACAAATACTGCGAGAGCATCAAAACCCGCGTATCCATTTAAAAAAGGGCGTTTGGGATATGCACGCTTAGAGGATAAAATTATAAGTAAATAGAAATGCGTTTTAATTAATTGTCTAAATGTGTTTTATTTGACGATTTTATCATTTGTGTCAATGCATAGTTAGAGGAGACTAAAAGTGAGGAAACCTCACTTCCTGTACATGTGTTGTGGAAGGAAGCTCGTGTGGGCAAGAATCAAGCTGTCGATCCCGATGTTCAAAGAGTTTATGCTGAATGTGTAAGTATAATACTGTGTCTTTAATTAAATCAAATGTTTTTTAATATATAAATGATTTTTTATCTCCACTAATAATTATTGAAATGTAAATGAATTACAGGAGACCTTGTCGCAATCGGTATCCACCGGTGAGGACCAGGATGATAGGAGCGTACTTAGTAGAGCACTAGATGCTCCTGAGTATCCCGGTCGGGTGAGGGGTAAGGGTCATGGTGTGACTCCAACCTCTTTTTACAAACACTCTAGGAGAAGAAATCCTACCAATCAAGAAGTGTTGCAAAAATTGCAGGAATTGCAAGCACAAGTCTCTGAATTGCAAAGAGATAAAGATATGTATATGAGAGAAAAGTGCAATACTGCATCGGTGAAAGAAACTAGTGATAAAGCTAGTTCCAACTGTCAAAGAAAACTTCCCGAGGTAATTATAAATTTTTTTTCCTTACAAATTGTTCTATTTTATTAATGATAATGACTTTATATTTACTATTGGTTTAGGGAATTTCTTCTTGCCAACTATACTTATCGTCACCGAATTATAGACTGCTCCTACAAAACCCGCAATTAAGGGCAAAGGGATTTTACAGGAGGAGGAGTCTGTTGCATCACTAAAAGAGGTACATTTAAGGTGTTAATATATAATTTGAATCTAAAACTGCATGATTTTATATTTTATCGATCGTTATATGATTTTTAGGCATCTGCTCGGGGGTCACAACAAGTGACACAGGAAGTTTGTAGCGTACCACCTAAGGGTCCTCCGAAGCAAGCGGCAAAAAAAGGTGGTGCTTTTGTGCCTCGATACCGGACGACGCTCGGAACACTTGTTGATATGTTCGATTTGAAGGAAGGTGCTCTCCGTCAAATCAATATAGATGAAGGTATCTTTGGTTTTGAATTCATGTCACATATTGCAATAGATGACTTGGAAGAGATTTTTATGCATGAACAACTAGGCGTCGCTAATATGCACTCATACATCCGGTAATATTCACTCATCCGATATATTATTTAATTAGTCGAACAATTTATTTACACATTTCAATGAAAATAATCTAATATGTTTATTATGTTTCTATTTAAGGTTGTTGCATGACAGAGTGTTGCGCGGGACTGCATTGTCAAACAAATTCCGTTTCGTGTCTTCCCTCCATTGCAGCGGAATGACAATTGCTTCGGAACCGGAATCAGTTAGACAACGCTTAGTCGATAGATTCATGTCCTCCGGTAATACAGAAAGTTTGATTCTCTGGGCGTATAAGACCCGACCAGTAGGGTTAGTTTCTCATTCTTGGTTCATCTAATCTTTGTTTCTTTTGCGTAGCAAAATTTTCATATAACCTATTCTTTTAATTTATAGAGCACACTGGTTGTTGCTTGCTATCAACCCGATAAGAGAAGTGGTATATTTTCTGAATTCGGTAGATGGTGAGTGGAGCAATTATCCGGCTATGAAGGAAATTATTGATTTGTAAGAGGGATCGTTCTAAATATTCTTGTATATTTATATATTTAATTATTTGTGAGATTGATCTAAATATATGCTTTTATATTTTTGTTAGATCAATACAAGTGTTCCGATGTCAACGAGACGCACAGGTATCCCAGACTAAATCAACAACATTACTTGGATCAAAGTGCAGGTACATTATTTTTTACAATTTTGCTTATAATATTTATGCTACTTGATAAAACAAGACAACTATAAAATCTTATTTGTTTTTCTATGTAGTGTCCGATACAGCGAAACAGTTCAGACTGCGGATACTTTGTTTTGAGGTTTATGAAAGAAATCCTTCAAATGAATCAATTAGAGATTCCAATCACGGTATGGATTTATAACTTAATTAGACAACTTCTTATAATTTATTACATTTAACTAAATCATTCATATTATGTTTTTATTCTGTAGTACTTTGACGAATTCTGTGCTGCTTCTTACCCGAGACTTAAATTGGAAGAAATCAAAGAGGATTTGTGTCAATTTTATATTCAACAGCTATTCATGCAGTAGGATTTGTGTTGATTTGAAGAGAATATTATAGTACTCTATGATATATAGTTACTAACTTTGTTCATATTGTTGCCAATATTTGAAGTATAATATTGTTGATGTTAGAGATTTAGTTTGTTTGACATAATGATGTATATATATAATTTTGGATATTATAATGGTATTATATTAGTATATATATATAGTCCTACCTATGGTTGAAAATATATCGTCGAAAATATAATACAGGTTGAAAATATATTACAGGTCGAACTTTGAGGCTGAAATTACAGGTTGCACTTTAAAATACCTCAATTAGCAACGACAGAGCTTTTAAAAAACGCTCTTAAAGGGCCACCTACTAAAACGTTTTATTACTAAAAGCACTGCCTAAGATTAAAAACAGAAAAAGAAAAAAAAAAACGCAACCTACGAAAGCGCTTTTGGAAAAGCGCTCTTATAGAGGGGGCTACCAAAGCGCTTTTTCCAGAAAAAACGCTCTTATAGGGGGTCTACCAGAGCGCTTTTTCCAGAAAAAGCGCTCTTATAGGGGGGGTCTACCAGAGCGCTTTTTCTGGAAAAGTGCTCTTATAGGGGGGGTCTACCAGAGCGCTTTTAAAAGTGCTTTCGTTACCTACGCCAGCGCTGGCTTTGGCAGCGTTTTAAAGCGCTGTTAAAGTCCAAAAAAAGCGCTCTTGTAGCTGTTCCGTGTTGTAGTGACTTATTTAAACTTTCTTCTATGCATTGTATTTCTAAAAATTAGCATTCCAAAAATCATGCTTTATATTTCTAAAACTTAGCATTCAAAACTATGCATTGTTTTTCTAAAACTTAACAATTCAAAACTATACTTTGTATTTCTAAAACTTAGCAATCCAAAAACCATGCTTTGTATTTATAAAACTTAGCATTCAAAAGTACGCTTTGTATTTCTAAAACGTAGCAAATTCAAAACTATGTTTTGTAGTTCTAAAACTTAGCATCCAAAAACCTTTTTTCCATTTTGGTTTTATTTAAAAAAAACCTTTTTAAGGGAACTACGATGCTTTGATCATTCATTGCATAAGATTCTTTGAAATGTTTCCAAGCAATTTTTTCTCACCTCCCCACTCTTTTTTTTTATATTTAAATAACAACAATAAACTTTAAACCAAATATACATATTTTTAAAGAGGTTTCCTACGGAGTACCGTATATGATAAGGGTGCTAATACCTTCGCTTTTGAAACAATAAAGCGCGGTAGCGACTTTCACTAAAATGCGAGTTATGTCAATCATTGGCTTAGTCTCAATTTTTCATCGCTACATATAGCTTAAAGAATTTTCGTGAATTTTCTATGAAAGCTATGACACTATATTCTAGTTTCACTATTCTGACAATAATTGTCACGTCACTAGGGAGATGCAATGCCAGTCTCAAAAAAAAGAATTTAAGATTTTTTAAAACAATAATAGTTAAGAGTCAGCATGTATGCCACATCTTAGAATTCAAACTGAGTATAACTTAATATTACAAAATCTTCTTGGAAAGTGTCTAAGTTCTATAAGCATTACACAACTCATATCTCTAGTGGGACTAAATCCACCCATTCACATCCAACATAAAGAAGATGTTAGGAAGCTGCAATGAAGACCAAATGGCGCAATTAGGTAGTTAGGGGCGGACCATAATGAAGGCGGAATTTCCAACACCACAATTTCCTATTTTAAAATAGAAAAACTAAAAAGTCAATCATTGTAACTCCTACTCCCTCCATCTTATATTATAAGCAAATTTCACTTTCTAGGTTCAAATAGACTATGCAGATCAAATACATATATTATTCAATGAATCACGTCTACATATAAATCAAATATACTAATTATTCAATGAATCTAAAACACAAAATTTGCTTATAATACGAGACGGAATGATTATATATGGTAATAGAAAAATATTTTAACATTTAAGATTCCACATGTTTCCATTCCCTTTTATTAATATGCAGTATTCATTTTTTTCCAATTAGATGACTTATTTCAAGCACTATGTGACTTTTGCCATTGACTTATTTTAGTCACTAGTTTTACCCTTCATTTTGAAACTTTGGTTTTTTAATGGACTAATTTTAGCTTTTGTTTTGGAACTTTAGCGGCTAAAGAGTTGTTCTTTACTATAACGAATCTCAAATCAAGGATGGATGAAGCTAGAGTCTGCATCAAAACCAATTGTAAGGAAAGAGTAGAGGAAGTGATTAATTTGAAGATTGATGGTTTGAGCTTTGAAATAAGATTAATGGAGGATTATCAACAGTGCTACAGTCCTGTTGCTTTGAAAAGTCCAATGGGCGAGTCGGATTCAGAAGAGTCTTTGTTGGAGGAAGATATGTCGTACGGTGAGGAGGAAGACGGTGAGAACCAGAATAGGTCTGTAGGGGTGGATAATAATGTGGAAGTTGATGGATCGGTGGGAAAGAGATTTTGCAAAAAGTCAAATCCTTTAGGTGTCAGTCTAGTTGAGACAAATGAGAAGGTTATAAGCCAGGCTAGTAACGAAAAGGGGTTTTTTGACCATGCTGGAACAGGAAATGGGGAGGATATCGAGGCAATTAATAGGTTGGCATTAATTACAGATGGTGTGAATTGCTCCTGTAGCGTTGTAGGTGAATCCTCAGATCATGTGGGACCAGCGGTTAATGATAAGGGTGATTTTTTTTCAAATACAAGTGGGCCAAACTCTTTAATGGATCATGTTAATGGGCCTCTTATATTTGATGAAGTTTGCAGAACAGTGTGTCAAAAGGGCCCTCTTAATAAACTTTCGGTGGGCTCTAAGTCGAAAACAAGGAAGGAGATTAAAAAGACAAAACTGGTGGCGAATTTGGGAGAAAAAGTTTCCGTCTCTGCTTCTTATTACGCGTGCATTGCTCCTAGGATGGCAAACTCGAAAGAAGGTGGCGATAGAAAGGACTCTTCAGAACGAGCGTCGGATCCCATATCTTCAGGTGAGCCATCCCTTTGTTCTTCTACTGCCGATTCCGATATTGTTAGATGCAATAGGCGTATGAACAATAACTCTGAGGTAGGACTGAAGGTTTGGAAATCAATTGCCAATCTTGGTCTTGTTAGTCATAAGGAAGATGGGTTTAATGAGGGTTTAATCAATGCTATGGAGAAAAGGGATAAGGAAGGGTTGAGGATTTTGAAGGAGTCCAAAAATTGTCTATAATGAATTTGTTATCATATAACATTAGAGGGGGTGGGGCTCTTTCTAAGAGAAAAAGAGTCAATTTTCTTATTCGTGCAAATAATATTGATGTGTGCTTTGTGCAAGAGACAAAATTAACTGTGTTTGATGAGTCTCTGGCGGAGGATTTTTGGGGTAGTAAGGATGTTGAGTGGACGGCAAGTAATTCGTTAGGGGCTTCGGGAGGAATGGTGATTCTTTGGAGGAAAGACAATTTCTTTGTCAATTATAGTTTTCGTGATAAAGGTTATGTGGGGATTAATATTTCTTGGAAGGGTGAGGTGTACAATTTGGTCAATGTCTATGCCGCTTGTAATAGGGCGGATAGGATTTGTTTATGGGAGTCAATCTTGTCTAGAAAGAAATCGAGAAGTCATGAGGAATGGTGTGTGGTGGGAGATTTTAATGAGGTCTTGAGAAGGGAAGAGAGAATTGGAGGGGGGGGGGGTTTTAGGAATAGTAGAGGTATGGCGGAGTTCCGAAGTTTTGTTGATCAAATGGATCTTGTTGATATTAATTGTGTTGGTGGGAAGTACACTTGGTTCAAAGACAATGGGAAGGCTATGAGTAGATTAGATCGATTCTTATTGTCGAAGAATATGATAGAGAAGTGGGAGGTGGTTGACCAAAGGATTGATAAAAGAGATATTTCGGATCATGCCCCTATTCGTCTTAATGTGGGGAAAATTGATTGGGGTCCAAAACCTTTTTGCTTTAACAATACATGGTTTAAGCATGAAGACTTTAAATCCTTTGTTGAAAATGAATGGAAGAAATTGAATGTTAAAGGAAGGGGGGATTATATTCTCTTTGAGAAATTGAAGTTGTTAAAGAATAGTCTTAGGGTGTGGAACAAGGAGGTGTTTGGTTGGATTGATCTAAAGGTGGATGAAGCTAGGGAGAAGATTAATGATCTTGATAAGGAGATTGAGATGAACATGGGGGGTGATATTGATGATGGGGTTAGTAGTAGAAGAATGGCAACCAAAGACTTTTGGGATGGTTTGAACTTGAAAGAAAGTATGCTTAGGTTGAAATCTCGGAATCTTTGGTTGAAGGAAGGAGATAAGAATTCTAAATTCTTTCATAATTCCTTGAAGGAGAGACATAGGAGGAAAGCTTTAACTTCCTTGGAGGGTGTATCCGGGAGAGTTGAAGGTGTCGATAATATTAAAGAAGAAGTTAGAAGGTACTTCTCCGAGTTCTTTAAGGAGGAGGATAGTGTAAGACCAACGCCGGATGGTCTTAATTTTAATAGATTGGAAGAAGGAGATGTGATGTGGTTGGAAAGATGTTTTTCGGAAGAGGAAATTAAAGAGGCGGTGTGGTCTTGTGATGGTAATAAAAGCCCCGGCCCGGATGGCCATTCTTTAGAGTTCTTTAAATCAAATTGGGAGGTGGTGAAGAATGATGTATTTCTTTTTGTTAAGGACTTTTTTGATAGGGCTAAACTCATCAAAGCTTGTACGTCATCTTTCATCACTCTAGTTCCTAAAGTGACGAATCCTCAAGCTTTGCATGAATTTAGACCGATTTGTTTGGTTGGAAGTTTGTATAAGATCTTGGCTAAATTATTAGCGTCTAGGCTAAAGATTGTGGTTGGTAAACTTGTTTCTAGTAACCAAACGGCTTTTATAGAAGGAAGGAATATAGTGGATGGGGTGTTAGTGGTTAACGAGGTGTTGGATTTTGCCATAAGGGAGAGAAGGAATTGTGTGGTTTTGAAAGTTGATTTTGAAAAGGCTTATGATAGAATAAGTTGGAGTTTTGTGAGACATATCTTTAAGAGAATGGGGTTTGGAGCCCGGTGGATGAGATGGATGGAGTGTTGCATTTTTAATAATTCTATGTCCGTTCTTGTAAATGGGAGTGCAACAAAAGAGTTTTAGGTGGAGAGAGGCCTTAGGCAAGGCGATCCTTTGTCTCCGTTTGTGTTTGTTTTAGTGATGGAGGCTCTAACGGCGTTGTTGAAGAAATCTAAGGAAATTGGTGAGTTTCGGGGTTTTAGCTTAAACAATGGTGTTGAGGTTGACTTACTTCAATTTGCGGATGACACGGTTATTATAGCCGAAGGAGATATCGCGAACCTTTGGAGTATGAAAACTATTCTTAGAGGGTTTGAGTTGTTGTCGGGGTCCCGTATTAATTTTCATAAGAGTAATCTTTATGGAACTAATGTGGGGGATTGGTTCTTGGAGGCGGCTTCTACTTTTTTATGTTGTCAAGTGGGATCTCTTCCGTTCAAATTCCTAGGGGTTAGGGTGGGGGACAATCCAAGGAAATTATCTATGTGGAAGGACCTATTAGCGATGCTTAGAAAAAGGCTTAATGTTTGGAGAGGTAAATATCTTAATATGGCGGGAAGGGTGGTGTTGTTAAACTCGGTTCTTAGCTCTATTCCGATTTATTCGCTCTCTTTTTACAAAGCTCCCAAGAAGGTGTTGAACGAGATTAAATCTATTCAAAGCAAATTCCTATGGGGAGGAATTGATCTCAAAAAATCTATCAATTGGGTGAGATGGGATACGGTGTGTAAATCTCGGAAAGAAGGGGGATTGGGGGTTAAAAATGTAGAGTTAATGAATGTGGCTTTGCTAAGTAAATGGAAGTGGCGCATTTTAACGGAAAAGAAGGCGGTGTGGAAAGAATTGTTAGAATCAAGATATGGCAATATGAAGTTTAAGGTGTTAATAGGAGATGTTTCCGTTTTATCTAATAAGGATTCCTTTTGGTGGAGAGATTTAATTATCTCGGATAATTATGAGAGGCTTCTATTTGATCATTTCACAGGTGCTATTAATTGTAAAATAGGTAGTGGTGACCACACTCCATTGTGGTATGCGAATTGGGCGGATAAATGTTCTTTGATGGAAGGCTTCCCCGATTTATTTATTTTGTCTGATAACCATTTGCAAACTGTCAATAATGCAGGTGTTTTTGAGGAAGGAAGATGGAGTTGGGATTTTGATAAGTGGTTTGGAGTAGGGACTGATATAGCTGCAGTAGCGAAGCTGATTTATAACGATCATAGGCCGGTGCATGGGGTGGAGGAAGCTTCGGACAGTAACCATACTGCTGGGCCGGACAGCAGCCATGGTGGTGCAGCAGCGGCTGGGCTGTCGGAATCTCGGCCAGATCTTGTGGGGGCTGTTACGGTGGTTAGCGCCTCTGCTGTTGGCGAGGGCAGCGATGCTGCTATGGTTCAAGGTGATGGGCAGCCTTGGTTAGATGCTCTAAAGCGGTTGGTGCTTATTCTGCAGCGCACGGAGGTGCAAGTTTTTAAAGAGGATTCTTTCTCTTGGTCTTTGACTTCGAGTGGTATTTTTTCGGTGAATTCGTGCTATGATCGTTTTATGGCAATCATTTCCGGAAACCCAATGGAGGCCATTAAGGTTAAAGCTTTGTCTCATCTTTGGAAGTGTTTAGCCCCTTCTAGAATTTTATTTTTTGGTTGGAGATTTATCCTTGATAGAATAGCTACTAGAGATCAATTGGTGAGAAGGGGTATTTTGCAAGAAGGTAATGATTCTCTTTGTGCTCTTTGTTTGTTGGAGGAGGAATCTATTGAGCATCTATCTTATTATTGTAGAGTTACTTCTAGCATTTGGAGAAGAGTTTACATGTGGCTAGACTTAGCGGAGTTTATGATTTTTGAGGATTTTGTGGCTTTCTTCCTAAATTGTGATAAAATCTTTTGCTTGAATAAGAGGGCGATAGTGGCAATAGTTTGGCTTGCTACGGTTTGGTCTATATGGCTAAAGCGTAATGCAGTGATTTTTAAGCAAGAATCTTTTAGTTTTTCCGAATGTATGTCGGAGATAGTTTCAAATTCTTGGTATTGGCTTTGTAACTCTTATAAGAAGGTGAATCTTTGTAATTACTACTATTGGAATATTCTACCTCTTGAGTGTTTTGAGAGGTAGGAGCTTTCCGTTTTGTTTCGGGTTGGAGCATCCCTTTTGCTCCTTATAATTCCATCGCTTATTTAAAAAAACTATGAAGGAATATGGTTTGGTTCCTAATCTCTTGACCTGTGCTGTTGTATTAGATGGTTGGTTAGTTCTTGAATAAATGTAACGTTTTAGGGTTAAGAAAACTGGTATATTAGATGAATCATAATGAACATGCTTTGAAAATTTGAAGGGATGGCTTTGGAATGTAGAACTTATTTGACAGACAGAGCCCTTCATGATGATTAACTTTCAAATGGACTAAGGCTATGCCTATTTAATGGAAATCTAACCAAGCTTCCATTTGTCATGATTGGCCCCAACCACGTCTGTTCCCAAATAACACTCTCGAAGCTGCAAGAAATGAAATTTTCTGTTTAAAGAAAATTGTTTCACTTTTTCCACTTCTAAACACAAGTAGTATTTCCTTGGCAATGATAGGTCATAATGTCAATGTTTTTCCTTTAACTCTTCTAGAAAACCATATATATGATGCGAGTGTTTCACACATATCAACTACATTGTGATAATTGTCTTCTTTCATTCCCTGCAATTGCATCTCAGAAAGCAATAATGAATGGAAGTAGGAAGGTATTATTCCACACAAAAGAAAGCATTTCTCCAGAAGCCACCCTATTTACTTGAGGCAGCGGGAACATGGGGGAACAATGCAAAATGAACTAGGCCATAAATGTGAAGAAACTGATATCAAGTTCCAAGACCAAGGAAATTGGTGGAAATGATATATTTGGTGCTCGTGAAATTGTGCCCCGTTCATTGGAAATTATGAAAGAAAGAAACAAATAGAATCAATGCATATCAAGGAAGCAAAACGAATGTCTTGTCATGAAAGAACACGGCTAGCTCATACTTAAATGAGTTTAGTACAATTTCACATTCAGCTCATACTCCAATATTTACAAAGCCAATGATGATCAATGTTGAGGTCCTTGGAGGAGCTGAGTTTAAAAGATCAACTAAATTGGATGAGTTAAAGGCTCAGTAAGCAGTAGAACCTAGTTTATTGCTAATTTTACACGCATAAGGTTTAGACTAGACTCGACTCTCAAAAGCTTGTGACGGCAGAGCTTTTATATCCAAATTTTCCATAGGGCTTTGCAATGTTCTACTCCTAACTGTTAGATATGGTTATAGAATACCATATATTGTTATCAGCTATTGTTAATATGATATGGAGTTATTAATTAGAGTTTCTCGATAAGGGTGTAAATTCATATATTGAGAAGATTGTAAGATGATTTTTATAAAATGAAAAGAATTTTTGAATGTATCTGAAAGTATGACAGTGTAGAATGATATATTGTAGAGTGTGTAAATTCATGGTCATATATTCAACATATAATGGAAAAAGAAAGAGCATTGTTGATGTCAACAATATTGAAGAGGAGCATATTGCTGTGTAAAGTCAAATAAATAAACAGCTGATTGTTTTAAAACGTCAGATAGGCAAAGACTTGACTTAAACATAAAATTTCTCTCTTCTCCTCGTTTAAAAATATGCGAGTCTTTTCAATTGGCTACTGATTTAAAAAAAGGTTAAATGAATTATTATTGGTGGTTGATTAGTTTTTTTTTTCAATAAGCAATTGATTAAAGGAAGTGCACTAGGGGTGCAACCCTTATAAAAAATGATCCTAAAAAACGGATCAAAGGCCAACTAAGGGAGCCTTATACCAATCATAAAAACCGCAAATAGCTGAATCTTGGCTTGCATACAACCACCTCCAAGAAGAAAAAATTACATTGTTATAAACCCACTCAAAACTATAATCCTTATTTTCAAACACCATAGTGTTTCTCATACACCAAAGACTCTAGGTAGTTGCTATCCAAACTGATAAAAGCTTATCTTTGATGCTAGTTCTCTTAACCTTTAGAAGAATGGAACCAAAATCCTTGAACTCAGCTAAGGATAACCACGAAACTGCTCCCAGCCACTCAAAAACTTTGCGCCAGATTAAGGATGCCACCGAACAATCGAAAAATAAATGATTAATCGACTCCGTATGGTCATCGCAAAACAAACAGGCTGGCGAAGGAAGGTTATTTACACCCCTGCGAGTCAGCTGCTCTTTCACCGGAAGTTTCCCTGTTAGGAGTCTCCAAGAAAAAACCTGCAAGCGGATAGGAATTTTCAGAGACCACACTGCTTTTAGCCAACTTATGATGTTAGGAGGCCAGGCTGATTCTTTCGCGACCTCCACTTGCTGAGAGACCAAAGACACCGTAAAAACACCGCTGACATTCAAATTCCAAACGAACTCGTCTTCAAACTCAGTGACCAACTCAACCTGCTGCAGCAAGGACTGCAAGTCCCTCCACTGGTGTTGCACAGTGACCCTGCCGTGAGAAGCCGCTGACAAGTCCTCCTCAGCTACCGGCTGAACCGAAACCAGACCCTGCAGTAAATCTGAAAAAACATAAAACAGCAATTGATTGTTCCAATGGTGATCTTCTCCCTTAGCTTGGAAAAATTCAGCAACCGAGGATAGTTTGTTGGTTGATACATCATACAAATTTGGAAAAGAGGCCCGAATTGTTTGATTTCCCAACCAATTACTATCCCAAAAAAGAGTGTTTATGCCATTTCTCACCCTACTATGAACAAAACTAGTGAAGCCTTCCTCCAAACCTCCTATGCTCACATTGTTAGACATAACATCTCTCCACCATAAAGAATCGATATTTGAAAGAATATCTCCGGATTTCGCTTGCACCTTGAGTTTTGATTTAATGTATCTTAGATCAATGAATCGCCTCCAAATAGCTTCCTTCTCCGTAAGAATGCGCCATTTCCATTTGAGAAGAAGCGCTTTGTTCATGTCGCTCACATCCCTAATCCCTAAACCTCCTTTATCCTTAGGCTTGCACACAATCTCCCATCTAACCCAATGTATGCTCCTTTTATTTGCGTCACCACTCCACAAAAAGTTACTTTGTATCTCTCTTATATCTTGAATGATTTTCCTCGGAGCTTTAAAAAAGGATAAGGAGAAAGTTGGAATAGCGTTAAGAACCGAGTTAATAAGAGTTAACCTTCCCCCGATAGATATGTTCCTCCCTTTCCAAGAAGATAATCTCTTCTTGATGTTGAGAATTAGATCCTTCCAAGTCTTTTTTCTTTTAGGATTGGCCCCCACCAAGATGCCAAGGAATTTGAATGGGAAAACTCCTTTCTTGCAAGATAGAAACGAAGTTTCCGAGTGCATAATCCAATCGCTCACATTGACTCCTAAGACATTGCTTTTATTGAAGTTGATTTTTAGCCCCGACACGAGTCCAAAAGCTCTCAAAATCACTTTCCAACTCCAAAGGTTATCACAAGATGGCTCCCCTAGAATGATCGTATCGTCCGCGAATTGAAGAATGTCAACTACTTCATCCTCCGCTACTCCGAATCTAAAAGGATTAAAATCCCCCACTTCCATCGATTTTTTAACAATAGAAGTTAAACCTTCCATTACCATAACGAAAAGGAAAGGCGACAACGGATCTCCTTGACGTAAACCTCTTTGAGCCGAAAATTCTTTAGTTGCGCTTCCGTTAACCAAAATGGATGAATGGCACGAGAACACACAAGCTTCCATCCAAGACATCCATTTCTTGCCAAAACCCGTCCTCTTCAAAATGAACCTAAGGTAGTTCCATGATACGGAGTCGTAGGCTTTCTCAAAGTCGACCTTAAGCATCATACAACTACTCTTCTTTCTCTTCGACCAATCTACTATCTCATTGACCAAGAGCACTCCGTCCATCATGTTTCTATTTGGAACGAACGCGGTTTGATTAGGAGAAATCAAATTGCCAATCACTCCTTTTAATCTATTTGCCAAAAGCTTGGCCAAAATCTTGTAAATACTCCCAACCAAACAAATGGGACGGTATTCATAAAGCTCCTGAGGATTTTTGTTCTTCGGAATCAAAGTTAGGAAAGAAGACGTGATGGCTTTCACGAGCTTCCCTTTGGAATGAAAATCATTGCACAAATCCATCAAATCTCCTTTAACAAGTAACCAAAACTTCTTGAAAAACTCTAGCGAGAAACCATCCGGTCTCGGGCTTTTGTTTCCGTCACACGACCAAATAGCCTCCTTAACTTCGTCTTCCGAAAACAGCCTTTCAACCTCCAAAGAATCATGTGGCAGCAGCGATCTAAAAGAAGTACCGGAGAACTCCGGCCTACAAAAGACGTCCTCCGAGAAAAAAGCACTAAAGTGATCAAAAACAAAACCCTTTATCTCAGAAACGTCTTCTATACTCCCTCTGTTGGTTCTAATAGTGCACAAGTTGTTTCTCCTCCTTCTCTCCCTTATGGAATTGTGAAAGAAACGAGTATTTCTGTCTCCTTCGGATAGCCAAAGTTGTCTCGATTTGATACGGAGAAGTCTTTCTTTTTTGTTAAGAATAAACCAAAAATCCGCCAAAGATTTAGATCTTTTAGCCACCTCCTCTTCCGGTGCTTTACCTGCAAAATGAACAAACACGTTATCTAAGAAATTCATTTCCTCCCCGGCCTTCTTTATGTTGAGATCAATCCACCCGTACACCTCCTTGTTCCACCAAACAAGTCTTTTCTTTAAAATTCTCATCTTATCCACCAAGCAAAAATCACCTCTCCCTTTTATGTCCATGTTGTTCCACTCCTTTATAACAAAAGAATTAATATCCACATTTTCAAACCAAGAGTTGTTGAATCTAAAGGGTTTTGGGCCCCAATTTTGTCTATTGTGTTTCAACCAAATCAAAGCGTGATACGAAACGTCTCTAATTCCAATGAATTGGCCTTCCACCTTCCAATCATCGATAAAATCTTCCGAAAGAAGGAATCTATCAATTCGGCTCATTGCTTGACCATTACTATTGAACCAAGTAAATTTTCCTCCAATAGTTGGAAGATCCACCAAGTCCATACCTTCTATGAAAGCGTTAAAAACCGACATCTCCCTTTTACAACTCCTACCAGATTTACCAACTCTTTCTTCCAAAGAAGAGATAGAGTTGAAGTCACCTCCAATACACCAAGCTCCCTTGTCATTTTTCAACTTGAACTCTATCAACCTCTTCCAAGATTCCATCCTCCGATTAATATCACATGAAGCGTAAACGTTGACAAAGTAAATCAACTTTCCGTTCTTTTCAACACAAGGCCTAGGTAGCCTTGACCTTTAAAGCTAAAAACCAGATTGAAAAAATCCTTCTTCCACATAGTCAACAAACCACCTGATGCCCCATCCGCTTTCGAATAGGACCAATCCACCAAAGAGTCTCCCCACAGCTCGCAAACTAATCCTCTGTCCATACAACCCAGTTTAGTCTCCTGAATAAAACTAATATCTGCCTCCCCTTTTTTGATGAAATTGCCCACTCTTTTTCTTTTGGCACTATTGCCCCCTCCTCTCATGTTTAATGAAAAAACAATCATTTAACAACCATACTGTTTTTCCCCATTGACTACATCTCCTCTTTTTTCTCTCTTGACTCTAACTCCCCTAACTTGCTAACAGGATCAAAGTCTGAAGCCACGTTTGAAATACCCAACCTAATCATAGAATTCCATATACCTGTTGAAGCTTTATTCATAACACCAGTCACTATCCTTGAGTTGCAGTTTCTAATATCAGTGTTATTCAGAGACTCACTAGATAGAGATAATGGCCTAGGAAGAAAATTGGTTTTAGAGAAAGAATTAGAACCTGGGATGGAACCTCTAAGTGAGGATCGAAGCTCCTGCCTAGCTGGTTCGAATACCTCCGCCGGATAAACAAAATCTTCCACCACCGCTCCAAGATTGAGGACCTCTCTCATCTTTTTATGGACCTGTCTAGAGTTCTTCTCTTTACCCATCTTCTCCACGACCCCTGTCTCCAAAGAATTCTCACAAGTGAGATAGAATCAACAAGGGGCTTCTTCATGTTGTTGCGTTCCGACGAAACTTTTATTGGACTATGAAACCCGCAACACTGAGCTTCTAAGGTATTAGATGCTGGACCGATAACCTCTAAAAAGGTAGTTTTAGAGAATTGTTTAGAAAGAAGGTAGTTTTAGAGAATTGTTTAGAAAGAAGGCTATGTCATTGATTTCTTAGATGATGATTTACAAAGTACCAATTGCCTATTTATAGGCTCAAGTCTCCAAATTTTCAATGGTGGTGAATGATTCTACACTACTTTAGTTCTTTCCAGATGTTTCATGATAGATTAGTATCATGATAGTTATAGGTTCTTCTATAATTTCCATACACTTATAGTTTTAGGTTCTTCTGCCATTTTCATACACATTATAGTTCTAGACACTTCTACCACTTTCATACACATTATATTTAAAAAATATTCTAGAAATTTGTAGCAATTTCAACAATTATCAATGTTATACCAGAAGAAAATAGTCCAAGAAAGTTCAACATAATTTACTTTATATTTTTCTTAAAGAAAAGGAATAAAAAGGTAATAACAAGGGTGTTTCAATTAGATTGACAACCAAAAATATCACCTATGAAGAATTAGGATGAAGTTTATCAATAAAAATGGATTAAGAAAGATGCAAATGAATTTTGAGGATTAGACCGAAATACAATGTAAAAGAACCTTCTGCCTCATATAAAAACCTTATCAAGTAAAACCCAATTGAATAAAACCTTGACGAATGGAACAAGAGTGCAGAGATAAGACAATGATTTAAACGAAAATAACCAAATTAATAAAAGAAGAGATAACCCATTTGACTTTCTTTTCCCACTCAACCCAGAGTTGACGGTTATCTTTCCTCTTTTCCCACTCAACCCAGAGTTGACGATCACCTTTTATCCTTTCCTACTCAACCCAGAGTTGACGGTTACCATTTGCCTTTTCCCACTCAACCCAGAGTTGACGGTCATCTTTTGTCTTCCCCACTCAACCTAGAGTTGACGGTTATCTTTTCTTTTTCCCACTCAACCCAGAGTTGACGGTTATCTCTTCTTTTTTTCCCACTCAACCCAGAGTTGACAGTTATCTTTTCTCATTTCCCACTTAACCCAGAGTTGACGGTTATCTCTTGTCTTTTTCCACTCAACCCATAGTTGACGGTTATCTCGTCTGTTCTCACTCAACCCAGAGTTGACGGTCACCTTTTATCCCTTCCCACTCAACCCAGAGTTGACGGTTATCTTTTCTTTTTCCCACTCAACCCAGAGTTGACGTCGTCTCTTGGCTTTCCCTCAACCCAGAGTTGACGGTTATTTCTAATTGTTCATCCCTCTTTCTCTTAACCCAGAGTTGATGTCTATCTCTTGTTTTCAACCCAGAGTTGATTTTTTTTCCTTCTTTCTCAACCTAGAGTTGATGCCTATATCTTGTCCCACTAATACTGATTTCCCTTTCCGTTCTCAACCCAGAGTTGATGTTCACTTCTTATCCAGCCCCGAGTTGACTTCCCTTTGTTCTTCGACCCAGAGTCGACCCATTTTTCTTTTTCAACCCGGAGTTGATATGTATTTCATTTCCTAGAGTTACTTTGATCAATCCAGAATTGATACAATCTTTCCCAGTGAAGTTAACACCATTTCTTCCCTAGTGGAACCTATCTCATCTCTCTTCAGGCAAATTTCCAGGTTCTCTTGGTATTTAATCTTCTTCTACCTTGAATGATCGAAAGGCTAACACCAATCTCTCCCTCAGGTTTAAGATGATTAAATAGGGGCAGCTGTTGCACCCCAAAATTTGCCCATCTAATTTTATTTCTAACTGGCTTATTGCTTCCATATTCATGCATTCGTTAGACCATTAACATTCATATATTCACTAATCAATAATCTGGCTGAGGATCGAGGGCCTTGAAATATTAGGGTTTTAAGTGTTCTTTACCTGAGTTTATTGAGTTTAATCAATCAGGAGTGAAATTAAGGTCTCATGCCCAAGTTCCATCATCGAGAGAATTGTCTTAAGGGATTATTTATGCTATCAGATCAAAGTATTGACTAAGGTATAATTCATAGAACCTTTGTGATTAAGGGTTCACTGAAGAAGCAAACGGATTAGAAAATCTTTCAGAGATAATCAAAGTGAATTAAAGTTCAAGGCATTCGCGTGTTGTCAAGAGTTGATTGAGGGGTTCACTCTATATTGCAATGTGAGGAGATATGTGGGAAATTAAGTTGGAGCATGAAAGGAAAGTCCGAATTCTTATCTTGATCATATTGTATAAACTATAAGTCGTCACATGATACTTAAAGTTTGGTTCAAAGATTACAAATAAAAAGCTTCAACAAGCATCCACTATATCATCCAAATTCCCTAAAATCCATTACAAATATCATCACACTTCCATTCCAATATTCATCACAAAATCCAAATACTTCACAAAATCCATTCATTACAAATTTCCAAACTTCATTACAAAAAAATTCTTATATCACATTTATTACAAATCCCTAAATAACTAAACCAAATCGATGCAAAAACAATCTCCATGCTTCCACCTTTACATCAACATCTACCATGTTGCCCTGTTGCTTCTAATCCTAAACCGTTTCTCTTCATTTCTTCATCTTCAAGCCATTTCCACTTCTTCTTCTTGTATAATCTCATCAACATGTCATGCCACTTCTTTGTTTTAGATGTCATAGCTTCTTGCTTCAAACCTTCACAAAAAACCATGCCCTGCATTCATACATACATCTATACAGCTCAATAAAACAGTCCCTGCAGGTAGTAGATGAGTTAATATCACATAATATATTAAGCCGATACCATACTTCAATTCAAATCAAAACAGTCCCTGCAATATACTCCAAACAGCATATCAATACAACATCCCTAAACCACATACAAGTCAGCCCTGAGGCAGCCAATTGACATTCTAACCATCCATCCACAAAATCACTTTCAGCACATATCCATACCATTTTCAAACAGCCAGACCTACATCCAAAACAAAATAAAAATAATTATAACTCTACACATCCAAACAGCTCACTTTCAACCTATTGCTAACAGGTCCTAACCTCTAACTGATTCTGAAACCATATAACTAACTCTAACATAAAACTAACAGCATAACTGTTATAACAATCATTTCCTAACTTCCCTAACATTCATAACTAACTTTTGTAACCCCTTTCTAACAACCTAGGCAATCTCCTAACAGCATAACAGTTTGTAACTAACTTCTCAACAGATTCCTAACAGAATTCTAAGTGAATCATAACAGAAAAATTGAGAAGAGTAACTAACCTGGAAACTCTATATAACTGGACTTTCACCCAGCTTCAAGGCTCTCCACGATTCTTCCAATTTCTCAGCTTCTTCACCATTTTCAATTACCATCAACAGAACCCCAATTCACCTTCTTCAATCTTCATCTACACACCATCTTCTCCTCCACGATTCTTCCAATTTCTCAGCTTCTTCACCATTTTCAATTACCTTCAACAGAACCCCAATTCACCTTCTTCAATCTTCATCTACACACCATCTTCTCCTCCACGATTCTTCCAATTTCTCAGCTTCTTCACCATTTTCAATTACCTTCAACAGAACCCCAATTCACCTTCTTCAATCTTCATCTACACACCATCTTCTCCTCCACCATTCTTCATCATCTACAAGCATCAATCCACACTTATTCTGCAAGAACAGAAACCAGACTAATCTTCATCACCAATTCAACGACTCCATCTCCATCGGATCTTCATCTTCTTCACTATAACACCAGCGCAGCAAGAACAACATCTTCACGGATTCTTCGTAATCTTCCAATCTCGCAACAACAACACAAAAAAGGAAAAATCTCAGAAAGTGAACAAGAAGGAGAAGAAAAAGATTTGTTGCAGAAATTAAAGGAATTGAAGGCTAGTACCTGAACTTCGGAGTTACGTTCTATCCTCATCTCCAAATCCGAGTGTAATACGGTGAACTGACTTTTTATTAATCGGAATGTCGCGGTAAGCAAGAGTCGCCACCGACTTTTATTTTATCCAAACAATATTCGGAAAGGCAAAAAGAAACAGAAAAAAACCTTTTAAGAAATCTAAGTTCGGGGGGTAATTTATGCAAAGGGAAGGTGTAAGGCACCCTTTGCATCCATGGTTTTCCATGGGCTCTTAATTGCTTTGCTTGCTCGTTTGTTTAGAAAAAGTAGATGAAAGAGATAGGGACTTTAGCTCGCAAATGAGCGTTGCCCTTTTGAAAAATTATGAGAAAGAATATAATAAAAAGGTTTGAGCATTGCAAGGCAATTAGGGGCAATTACCTTAAACTCAGATGATAGGTCTCTTTTTGCCTTTCAGAATGAAAGGGTCTATCCTTGCCATAAGAGGGCAGGAAGCCTTTCGTTTGGAGGTTGAAGGGTCATCGAAGCATCCTTTGCCATAAGACTGTCCCATGCCATAGAAGGGCAGGTAGTCTAAGGTAAGGATCAGAATAAGCCTTTTCGTAGGCAGCCAGAAGATACCTCAGCCTTTTTCCGTAGGCAACATCCGAGGGTCGAGGTCATTTGTGTATCGAAGGCAGCATCATTAGGGTCGTGACCTTTTTATCTAGGCAACATGGCTGAGGTATCCTCGAATTCGAGGGACGAGGCTTATTCTGCAAAACACAAAGGCAACAGGCAACAGGCAACAGGCAGCAAGGCAACAGAGAGGTTACCCCAAAAGGGTGCGTGTGTGCAACAATCATGTGATTATGTTCAGAAAATTATCTTATAATTAATTATCTACGTTGATTTAAGGCTTGCACTCCCTAAGATTACTAACCACGCAGTATATAAAGCAATAAAGGGAAGGGGGAAAATGAAACCAGCGGAGGAGAGGGGATTTGTAACCAGCGGATCCCTTAATAGGGTTTGATACAAGTAATAATAATAATAAAAAAGAAGAAAAGATTTAGGGTTACCAATGACGTAGCTTTGGCATTTGACAAACCCTGAAAGAAAGAAAAAATGGCAAACAAAAGAGGGTGAGTGCATTATCGGTTCGGGGACAATTAGGGTTAACTTTAATAAAATAAAAGATAAATAAATTAATAATGAATAATAAATAATACTTAGCTTTGATTTGGATTTGATCTGATATGGTTAATAGGGCGCCTTTAAGGTTAACCCTGAAAAGAGACAAGGCAGAAGAAGATGAAGGCGGAACAAACCCTAATTCTAGAAATAAATCAAGTAGAATCTAAGTTAAATTAAACAGAGTACTTAACTTTGGCTTTTGAATCAGGCGCGTATTCGGAGGGCATTTGAAAAAGCAATCCTGAAAAAGGCACAGAAGAAGAAGATTTTTAGTGTATGGCAAACCCTAATTAGGATTCAAATCGAGTATAATGGTAAATCGATTTAAATAATTATTGGTCTGGCGACCTAATTAATTAAATCGGGACAAAAGATTGAATCGAGTGTAAGAAATGATTTTTAGGAATTTTTGGAATGGAAATAAAATATATATGAATTTTTAAAGAATTTTAGATGAATACAACCAATTTTAATGAATAATATAAATAAAATAAATAAATAAGATAAACATATAAAATATGATTTTTATTATTTATGAGAAGAAAAAGAAATTTAATAAAAATTTTTGTAAAAAGAAAATCTAAAGAACGAATTGTATATAGATGTATAATTAAATAAAAAACAAGCTTATGTAATAATAAATAAAAAAATTTGAAAGAAACTTAGCTGATGCTTGAGTGTGGGCAGGCATGTGATCCATGGTATGCACCCTCCAGTCTTGTGCGTGAGATCTATGATGATGGCCATCCCATGGTTGTAATCCTGAGTGCCCATGGTAATGACGCCAAGTCTGATGCACAGGATCTTCAATTGCATTTTATTGAAAAAAAATATGACAAAGCCCAGGGATCGAACCCTGAACCTATAGATTACCAAACGAATACCTCGCCACCCAACCAAACGTCATTAGCTGCTTATTGAATGCGCATCATAAAATATATAAGGAAAAAAACAAACATTGGTTAAACACGCGCGCGAGATTCAAATTCTCCAATGATGCGCTGACACGCCATCATCTCTTACCTCAGGACCTGCAAATTCTGGATAGCATCAGCTACGAATTAGCTACGATTAAATTCGTAGCCAACAACCTACAAACCGTCAAAATCTTCATGCACGCATAAAAATTAAAACCGATACCATATTCCAGTCCGTCTTGTCCATGCGAAGTCACTGATACCTATATTTCTTCCTAATTCGGTCTAAATCAAAGAACCCTAATTCAAGATCCAAAACCCTAATAATGGCAGAACACTAATCTTGTACCAAAAACTCAATTAAATTATCCAGGAACATCATACAGGTTATCATGATCATGAATATATAAACCAAAAACGATTATGATGCATGTATGATCGAAATCGAAATAAAAAAAAAAGGCAAACCGTAGGGGTTTTGTGAGCGCGTTCACGGATGTTTTGAGACTGAGTAGAGATCGATACACGTTCAGCAATTCTCCAGGAATGTGTCTATGCCTTCTGAATTCTTTGAATCGATCCCTAAGTACAAAAACGAATTTGAGTTTTTCTCTTCAATTTGGAGGCACTCGGTTAGGGTTCTGGTGCTGCCAAAAACGTCCCCTAGGAGTCTGGAATGATTATGTATATATAGTAGAAGGTTTTAGGTTAGTTATCTTTGAAGAAGATCTAGTCAAATCTTTGATTCCAATCTTGAAATTTGATTGAGAAAAATCTTGTTAGAACTTCTAATTTTGGCCAAATCAATGCTTTCTCTTGCCAATCTTCTCTTTGCACGAAATTATATCAAATATATGTTAATTAAGGGATTGATATTGATTGGAAATCATAGTGAATCAAATCTCCTTATATTTTCCATTATTTATTTGATTTAAATCATCCTTTAAATGAAAATAAATCAAATAAAAATCAAATGTCCATGATAAATTCGTGGCATTCAGATTTGAGACTCTTGGGTGCTTGGGAAACAAGTTTGGACCATAAAAAGTTGGGCCTCATTGCAAAAATATTCAAGTTCTTTCACATTTTTCCCTCCAAAATAGCTCAACTTTGACAAGGCCTATTTCTCTCAATTTTTGAGGTATGGAAGTGTTCTAGGACTTTTTAGAAACCTTAGGGAGTCCTCTAACCAGTGTCTTTGGTCTCATATCAAAATTATTTTCCATTCTCATTTTATGACCTTTTGAAAAACATGTCTTTTTGTTGACTTTTGAAAAGGACCTGTAATGTATGAGGCCATAATTCTTAAACCATTGACCTGTGAGCTTTGATTCTTGGATCATTGGATAGAGGAATGAATTCTCTTCAAAATGAGCTTTGGTGGGAATTTTTCTGATGAAATATGAATATTTGGTGAATTTTCAAAGTTTGGTTGACTTTTTCAGTTCATGCCCAAAATAGTAACTCTTGACTTTTGACTTCTCTGATCTTTCCTTGCATCATCATGATCAACCCTTGATCAAAGATGATTTTAGGGTTATGAGAATGTTGTTGACCAAATATCTTGAGTTTTGACTGTATAATGACTGTTTTGCCCTTGGGAGTCGACTGTTGACCTAATCAGGATTTGAGGGACTAAATTTGCTCTGTTTGACTTGAAACTTTATATGGAGATACTTTGGGATGTTAGTGACCCTATGGAACCACCTTGAGCCATTGATTCAATGATTTTCCTCTGAATTATTCAACCCTAGTTTAGAACTTCTGTGTGGGAGACTGTGTTTTGGAGCTTTGTCTTTTGATTTGGTTTTGTGTATGAAAAATAGCATGGGCAAATTTTGGGGTATGACAGCTGCCCCTGTTCAATTATCTTAAACCTGAAGATGTAGAGTGGTTTGCGCGCCAGTCGGTATCTGAAGGTGGAAGATGATTGAACATAAGAATACCAAGAAATTTGCCCTATTTGAAGTAGGGACTTTTGTCGGAGATGGGCTTGTGGATGCCATCTGGTAGTTGAATTTTGAGAAGATGTTGTTTGCGCGTTGACCGTGTCATTACCGTTCGTGGTAGATGAATTAGATCCTTGGGAATTGATCGTGTCAGTATCGTTCGTGATACTTGAATTAGATCTTGGAAAGATGATCGTGTCTTCATCGTTCGTGATGATAGAATTAGATCTGAGGAGATAATTGTGTCTTCATCGTCCGTGATGATAGAATTAGATTCTCTTGTCGTGTCAGCAGCGTTCGTAGTGACTGAATTAGACTGGGAAGGCCAGTGATCGTGTCCACACCGTTCGTGATGATAGACTTAGACCTCTGAAATTTGATCGTGTCAGTACCGTTCGTAGTATCTGAATTAGATCTTCTGTCGTGTCAGTACCGTTCGTAGTAGCTGAATTAGATCTTCTGTCGTGTCAGTACCGTTCGTAGTAGCTGAATTAGACTGAGAAGGTCAGTGACCGTGTCTACACCGTTCGTGATGATAGAATTAGATCTCTGAGAGTTGACCGTGTCAGTACCATTCGTAGTAGCTGAATTAGATCTTGGAAATGATCGTGTCAGTACCGTTCGTGGTGACCGAATTAGATCTTGGAAATGATCGTGTCATTACCGTTCGTGGTAGATGAATTAGATCTTGGAAATGATCGTGTCAGTACCGTTCGTGGTGACCGAATTAGATCTTGGAAAGTTGGAGTTTTCGTTCGTTTGTTTGTACCTGTATTCTGCAAAAGGTAAAGTTAAATTTATGCAATGTCATGATGCATGGGTTATGTAATGAATCCCTCAAAATAAATGAGAGCTTTTGCATGTTATGTATGAGTTCATTATGAGGTAATGTATGCAATGTATGAACATGTTTATGACATATGATATGTGAATATGATTTATGTAGATCTTTATGTCCTTGTAATTGTACTGTCTGATCTTGTCTTGAAAATGCTCAGCTGGAAATTTATGATTTCTGCTTGGAGATGATCAATGACTTGATGTTCCCTGATTGGTGATAAAGATATTGATAAATCGTGTTGGAGGAGAGCGACAGTGTTGAAGATGTAAACTCTGTTTGAAGATATCTTCTTAATGATTACTCTGTGAGGATATGATCTTGTGAACCCGGCTTTGTGGGGAGACATGGGTGAAAGTTGCCCCCAGTATTATAGTAACTACTACTTGATTTAGGACACGTCACTTAAAATGTCAAACTGGACTTGTATAGATTTGCCCCCAGTTAGCAGGAACTTTGGAAAGATTCGCCTTGCGAGGCCTTTATAAGATGTGCACTTTAGGAGACATGCCCCTAGTAATCATATGCCCAATATGATGTCCTATGTTGGTTGAGAAGTAGCTTCAGATTTTCTTGGATGCGTGCCCCTGATTATTTTGGCATCCTTGAGAGGTTCTCGGAATCTTGACTTGATTGCCCCAGATTGTTTGGACAAATAGTTTGAAACCCACTTGAGGTGTATGCCTTTGATTGTTTGGCTTTTGAGAGATTCTTATAATCTTGACTGGATTGCCCCAGATTGGTTGAGCAAAGCATGCCATGCCCCTTGTATACGTAGGATACATTGCTTCTCGGCGTAATCTTGTCTGTCGGGATAACTTTCAGTCATTAGTTGTACCCTGTGCAAGTTCTTTCTGATGCTAACATTTGAAATTATGTAGCAGAATATGTTTAATAATGAATTCATGAGATGCAATGCATACGTTTGTCTTGAGTTTTTGAAAAACGTTAAAACAGGAGATGTAAAGGCGTGATATTTGTAAAAACATGATATTTGTAACAATGTGATGTTTGTAAAAACGTGATATCAACTCGGCATTTGTGGTAAACCTTAAGGAGTCAGGATACCTTTGTCGTGACAGTATGCTTTCGAACTAACCATGCTTCAGTTAGGACTTTCAAGGGTTGTAACGTGGCTTGGTTCACGGTTTAAGAAACAAAGGATAAAGGCTCAAAATTTGTTTATACCCACCCTTCTTCGTGATGATCTTCAGTCCTAAACTCAGTTAATTCAACTTATGCATTCAGGTTCCAAAAGACTTTTGGATTTGCACCTTTGATAATGATGATGGTTCATAAGCAGAGAGAACTTTTTGAGATGGCAGTCACTTCTTCCTTGTGGTAGTCGCAACTTTGAGTTGTTCAAGAATTTATTGACTTCTTTTTTTCATCTTTTTGATATCCCTAACTTTTGCCTGAACTGTCTCTTTGGAGCTTACAGTCAGCGGGACGCCTTGATTTTTGCCTAAGTCTTCTTTTTGATTTTTTGACTTAGCAGACTTCTCTTTGTATATATGTTTTTCATCATTTTTGTTTTTGAAAGATATTGACTGCCTTGCTTAATGATTGATGAACCATCGTTGGATTTTGATTGACATCTCCAACACTTCTTTGATGTGTACGGATGAACGCTTGTGATTGAAACCTTTGTTGAAAGGTGTACAGAGTGATTCCCTTAAAATAGAATGCACAGCCAAAATAACTGAGAACTACCCTGCCCCAGGTTAAAAATGCGGGTGTTTCGTACAAAAAGAAACTTCTACTCCTTAGGCTCAAAGGGGTTGACGAGGGATTACCATCCTTATATCTCCACTGTTTAGGAGTTGAAACAATGCCTGTACATCGTCAGCATAGTCCGTTCAAAAGCATATTGTATGAGGTTGCGGTATCATTTTCGTCATCCTCCCTCAAAAGGTATACAACTTTAGCAGGAGTTGAGTATCACAAAAACATATGCAGAATAAAGACATAATTTAAAATGAGTGATAACGAAATAATTTATTCAAGACAAATATACGCAATGCACTGATGATGATTATTAAAACAAATAATGTCTATCATAATCTGAATGTTTAAACAAACAGAATAGAAATTGCAAATGAAAGTAAATCTAATGATCTAAAGTTCATCCACTATGACATTAATCATTCTTGTCGTGATTGTGCCTGGGAGCAGGGATCACTATAGGAGTCTGGGGATGAGGGAATTCAATTTCACCAGCATCGATCATGTCTTGAATCTTGTTCTTCAATGGCCAACAATCATTTGTATCATGTCCAGGGCTATTGGAGTGGTATGCGCACCTCGCATTGGGCTTATAGCTAGGAGCGGAAGTGTTGGGCTTTACAGGAGGACCCCTCACGGTGATCAAGTTTGCTTTCAACAAATGTTGTAATGCCTGAGCCAGTGACATGTTGATCTTCGTGAACTGACGCCTAGGTGCTCCTGACTTGCATCTTTGTTGTGGAACTGGTGTAGAGATCAGAATTGTCCCTACAGATTGGTTGGGTTCATTGTGACCTTTTCGATTGTTCCCAGCATTAGCCACATGAGATTCCTCGGGTGAATTGAAATCAATCATCTTATCATCAATGAGGTCTTGGATTTTATTCTTCAGTAGCCAACAATCGTTAGTGTCATGTCCGATGCTGTCGGAGTGGTAAGCACATCTTGCATTAGGATTATACTGATGAGACGAAATATTAGGATTCCGAGGAGGATCCCTCAAAGTCATTAGCCCTTTCCTCAGCATCTGTTGCAACGCTTCAGCCAAAGTCATGTTGATCTTTGTGAATTGTCTTTTAGGCGCGTTATGCTTATGTTGTGGTTGTGATGCTGATGTGGAGGTCAGAGCTTCCCCAACTTGTTGTTTACACATGGTATTAGCCATGTGAGGCCCCCCAGTTGAATTGAAGTCAATGATCTTGTTGTCAATTAAGTCTTGGATCTTATGCTTCAATGGTCCACAATCCTCTGTGTCATGGCCAGGGCTATTCGAATGATAAGCACATCTCGCATGGTACTTATACCCAGGAGCAGGATTTGTAGGGATTGAATATGAAGGTAATAAGGTTATCAAGTTCTGGTTGAGCAGTTGTTGCAGAACTTGAGACATCGGCATGTGCAACGGAGTGAATGATCGCTTAGGTTTGGATTTCCATTTATCTTGCACACCTTGCTCCCTTTGTTGGTCCTTCTCCTTCTCGGACAGAAGTGCCTTTAATTCTTCTTGCCCCTTGGCTAAGTGAAAGATTATTTTCTGGAACTGGTTATTCTGAGCCTGAAGATTTTTGACAGATTGTTCGAGATCCATCTTTCTTGCTGAAATAAACAGCGGAAAGATGAGGCATTTGTTTTTGTGAAACCTGTGATGCGATGTTTATGAATGGTATGATTATGCATATGCAATGTTTTCAAGGACCTTAAAATTTAAATTCACTTTAAACAAGAAAGAAAGAACAAGCTTTGTTAATAATAATAATAATAATTAAGTTGTACTTTAGTTTATGGTTCTTTGCCATTTTGGCTTACAAAAGTAAATATGTAAACAACTAGGAATAATAATAACAATAAACTAGAATTTCTTCAGGCTTCCCATGGACGCTTCCTCTTTGATCCGATGAAGTTGTTGACGTTCTGTTCTGCTTGAAGTAGCCTTGTGAGTTCTAACACTTGTTTCTCTTTGGCGCGGAATTGAGCCTCAAAAGTATCCCTTTCTTCTTTCAATTGAACCCATGACTTTTGTAGTTCTTCTAGATCAGTGGGCATGTCTGGATGGAGAACAACCAAAGGAACCTTTTCTTCACATTCAGGTTCAACAATCACAGGTCTAACATAAGGATATGGCATGACAAAACGTTGAGCGCGAGTGCGCACCCATCTAAGATAAGGTTCCGAGGGAAGGGAGTTCTTTTGCCCCCAACTTTTGCTATCCACTCTGTACACCTTGTTCCAAGCGCGTATGAACTCTTGGCGTTGATTACGAACATCTTCTTCATAGTTGAAAACAACCCCTTCAATGAGCAAGTGATGAGGACCATCCCTTCGAGCGTAACCAAATTGTCGTAGAGCTAATGAAGGATTGTAGGTGATTCCTCCTCTAATGCCAAGGAGAGGCACATTAGGGAATTTCCCACAATGATCGATGATAGTGACGTACTCTTGAGACATAACGTGCCAACGGATATCTGAGTGAGAAAGTGACATGATTCTTCGAGACCATTGCATCTTTTGATCGTTTCTGACTACTGAGCGTGGAAGGTGCGAAATAAACCACCTAGCCAGCAAGGGTGTGCAACACATAAGAGTCCCTCGCTTCTTCATGATACGAGAGTGAAGGGAATGTAGAATATCTCCAAGTAGTGTAGGCACGGGGTTGTGAGTCAGAAAAATCTTGATTGCGTGCACATCAATAAATTGATCAGGATTAGGAAACAAAACCAAACTATATATTAATAAAGCCAAAACATCTTCAAAAGCATGGTAGCTCATGGCCTTCAGAAATTGTCGAGCTTTTCCAAATAAGAATTTGGCTGAGAGACCTTCTACTCCATTCTTGGTGTCCCAGTTGGAGGCGATGTCTGATCTCTTTAGGTGAAGTGCAGCAGCAATAGTCTCGAGTTTCGGAGTGCTTTCCAATCCAGTAAAGGGCAGATGCTTAGATATAGGTACACCAAGTAAGTTTGAGAACTCCTCCAAAGTAGGTACCAACTGATAATCCGGAAAAGTGAAGCAATGATGTTCGGGATCAAAGAATTGGCATAAGACTCTCATCATATCTTCTTCAAATTGAGAGGTGACCAGTCGAAGAAGATAACCATGTCTTTCAGCAAACTTAGAGTCTCCAGGGACTTCCAAGGCGAGCTCCTTAAGTTCAGAAGGTATCCCTACAAAGTTGAGTCGTACATAATCTCTGGTAGAAAAAGCCATGTCCTACAAAACAGTGTAAATATAAATTTCTCGGTCCTTGAAATTTGTTAGTGGATATGATATGTCATGATGTTATGATGTTATGATGCCAAGTAATTAACAAACACAAACAAGTCACACAATTGCCTTAAGGGTAGGCTTGCATGAAATTCATAGGTATATACCCTTCTTCCTTTCGTTTAGTTGGTTCAACCTGTCCTAAAAAGTAACCAGGTTCTATGGTGCTCATATCCCTGATCTTTCTCGTGGGCATTGTCTCAACATAGCACTCAATCGGCCAGCCAAAAGCATCCCTTGAGTCCAATCTCAATGAGTGTAGCATCGAGTATCAACCGGCTTCAGTCAGGAATCCGAAGCCAGCCATCTCGCTACTTCTTATAAGCCAAAGTCAAGTTTGACTAAGGTTCTAAGGGCGAATTAGTGCTCATGACACCACGCGGTAGCCAAATGTCTCCTCGATCAAATTCAAGGGCCATCAGGACAAACCAAAGTGTCACACTAACGGTGGCCACCAGTTCAACCATAACGATACATGTCGTACAGTCTCCCTGATCTCATGCCACATACCTAAGGTACTCAGATCCGGGTTAGGATCTTTCACACAACAGAATACCCAAAACAGCCCTGCAAAAGTAAAGCAAGCAAAACAAACAATAGAAAACATTTAAGTGAATCCTAAACCTTTAAGGTAACCCCTCTTAATCGAAATTTCCCCAGCAGAGTCGCCAGTTCTGTAATACGGTGAACTGACTTTTTATTAATCGGAATGTCGCGGTAAGCAAGAGTCGCCACCGACTTTTATTTTATCCAAACAATATTCGGAAAGGCAAAAAGAAACAGAAAAAAACCTTTTAAGAAATCTAAGTTCGGGGGGTAATTTATGCAAAGGGAAGGTGTAAGGCACCCTTTGCATCCATGGTTTTCCATGGGCTCTTAATTGCTTTGCTTGCTCGTTTGTTTAGAAAAAGTAGATGAAAGAGATAGGGACTTTAGCTCGCAAATGAGCGTTGCCCTTTTGAAAAATTATGAGAAAGAATATAATAAAAAGGTTTGAGCATTGCAAGGCAATTAGGGGCAATTACCTTAAACTCAGATGATAGGTCTCTTTTTGCCTTTCAGAATGAAAGGGTCTATCCTTGCCATAAGAGGGCAGGAAGCCTTTCGTTTGGAGGTTGAAGGGTCATCGAAGCATCCTTTGCCATAAGACTGTCCCATGCCATAGAAGGGCAGGTAGTCTAAGGTAAGGATCAGAATAAGCCTTTTCGTAGGCAGCCAGAAGATACCTCAGCCTTTTTCCGTAGGCAACATCCGAGGGTCGAGGTCATTTGTGTATCGAAGGCAGCATCATTAGGGTCGTGACCTTTTTATCTAGGCAACATGGCTGAGGTATCCTCGAATTCGAGGGACGAGGCTTATTCTGCAAAACACAAAGGCAACAGGCAACAGGCAACAGGCAGCAAGGCAACAGAGAGGTTACCCCAAAAGGGTGCGTGTGTGCAACAATCATGTGATTATGTTCAGAAAATTATCTTATAATTAATTATCTACGTTGATTTAAGGCTTGCACTCCCTAAGATTACTAACCACGCAGTATATAAAGCAATAAAGGGAAGGGGGAAAATGAAACCAGCGGAGGAGAGGGGATTTGTAACCAGCGGATCCCTTAATAGGGTTTGATACAAGTAATAATAATAATAAAAAAGAAGAAAAGATTTAGGGTTACCAATGACGTAGCTTTGGCATTTGACAAACCCTGAAAGAAAGAAAAAATGGCAAACAAAAGAGGGTGAGTGCATTATCGGTTCGGGGACAATTAGGGTTAACTTTAATAAAATAAAAGATAAATAAATTAATAATGAATAATAAATAATACTTAGCTTTGATTTGGATTTGATCTGATATGGTTAATAGGGCGCCTTTAAGGTTAACCCTGAAAAGAGACAAGGCAGAAGAAGATGAAGGCGGAACAAACCCTAATTCTAGAAATAAATCAAGTAGAATCTAAGTTAAATTAAACAGAGTACTTAACTTTGGCTTTTGAATCAGGCGCGTATTCGGAGGGCATTTGAAAAAGCAATCCTGAAAAAGGCACAGAAGAAGAAGATTTTTAGTGTATGGCAAACCCTAATTAGGATTCAAATCGAGTATAATGGTAAATCGATTTAAATAATTATTGGTCTGGCGACCTAATTAATTAAATCGGGACAAAAGATTGAATCGAGTGTAAGAAATGATTTTTAGGAATTTTTGGAATGGAAATAAAATATATATGAATTTTTAAAGAATTTTAGATGAATACAACCAATTTTAATGAATAATATAAATAAAATAAATAAATAAGATAAACATATAAAATATGATTTTTATTATTTATGAGAAGAAAAAGAAATTTAATAAAAATTTTTGTAAAAAGAAAATCTAAAGAACGAATTGTATATAGATGTATAATTAAATAAAAAACAAGCTTATGTAATAATAAATAAAAAAATTTGAAAGAAACTTAGCTGATGCTTGAGTGTGGGCAGGCATGTGATCCATGGTATGCACCCTCCAGTCTTGTGCGTGAGATCTATGATGATGGCCATCCCATGGTTGTAATCCTGAGTGCCCATGGTAATGACGCCAAGTCTGATGCACAGGATCTTCAATTGCATTTTATTGAAAAAAAATATGACAAAGCCCAGGGATCGAACCCTGAACCTATAGATTACCAAACGAATGCCTCGCCACCCAACCAAACGTCATTTGCTGCTTATTGAATGCGCATCATAAAATATATAAGGAAAAAAACAAACATTGGTTAAACACGCGCGCGAGATTCAAATTCTCCAATGATGCGCTGACACGCCATCATCTCTTACCTCAGGACCTGCAAATTCTGGATAGCATCAGCTACGAATTAGCTACGATTAAATTCGTAGCCAACAACCTACAAACCGTCAAAATCTTCATGCACGCATAAAAATTAAAACCGATACCATATTCCAGTCCGTCTTGTCCATGCGAAGTCACTGATACCTATATTTCTTCCTAATTCGGTCTAAATCAAAGAACCCTAATTCAAGATCCAAAACCCTAATAATGGCAGAACACTAATCTTGTACCAAAAACTCAATTAAATTATCCAGGAACATCATACAGGTTATCATGATCATGAATATATAAACCAAAAACGATTATGATGCATGTATGATCGAAATCGAAATAAAAAAAAAAAGGCAAACCGTAGGGGTTTTGTGAGCGCGTTCACGGATGTTTTGAGACTGAGTAGAGATCGATACACGTTCAGCAATTCTCCAGGAATGTGTCTATGCCTTCTGAATTCTTTGAATCGATCCCTAAGTACAAAAACGAATTTGAGTTTTTCTCTTCAATTTGGAGGCACTCGGTTAGGGTTCTGGTGCTGCCAAAAACGTCCCCTAGGAGTCTGGAATGATTATGTATATATAGTAGAAGGTTTTAGGTTAGTTATCTTTGAAGAAGATCTAGTCAAATCTTTGATTCCAATCTTGAAATTTGATTGAGAAAAATCTTGTTAGAACTTCTAATTTTGGCCAAATCAATGCTTTCTCTTGCCAATCTTCTCTTTGCACGAAATTATATCAAATATATGTTAATTAAGGGATTGATATTGATTGGAAATCATAGTGAATCAAATCTCCTTATATTTTCCATTATTTATTTGATTTAAATCATCCTTTAAATGAAAATAAATCAAATAAAAATCAAATGTCCATGATAAATTCGTGGCATTCAGATTTGAGACTCTTGGGTGCTTGGGAAACAAGTTTGGACCATAAAAAGTTGGGCCTCATTGCAAAAATATTCAAGTTCTTTCACATTTTTCCCTCCAAAATAGCTCAACTTTGACAAGGCCTATTTCTCTCAATTTTTGAGGTATGGAAGTGTTCTAGGACTTTTTAGAAACCTTAGGGAGTCCTCTAACCAGTGTCTTTGGTCTCATATCAAAATTATTTTCCATTCTCATTTTATGACCTTTTGAAAAACATGTCTTTTTGTTGACTTTTGAAAAGGACCTGTAATGTATGAGGCCATAATTCTTAAACCATTGACCTGTGAGCTTTGATTCTTGGATCATTGGATAGAGGAATGAATTCTCTTCAAAATGAGCTTTGGTGGGAATTTTTCTGATGAAATATGAATATTTGGTGAATTTTCAAAGTTTGGTTGACTTTTTCAGTTCATGCCCAAAATAGTAACTCTTGACTTTTGACTTCTCTGATCTTTCCTTGCATCATCATGATCAACCCTTGATCAAAGATGATTTTAGGGTTATGAGAATGTTGTTGACCAAATATCTTGAGTTTTGACTGTATAATGACTGTTTTGCCCTTGGGAGTCGACTGTTGACCTAATCAGGATTTGAGGGACTAAATTTGCTCTGTTTGACTTGAAACTTTATATGGAGATACTTTGGGATGTTAGTGACCCTATGGAACCACCTTGAGCCATTGATTCAATGATTTTCCTCTGAATTATTCAACCCTAGTTTAGAACTTCTGTGTGGGAGACTGTGTTTTGGAGCTTTGTCTTTTGATTTGGTTTTGTGTATGAAAAATAGCATGGGCAAATTTTGTGGTATGACACCGAGAATCGCCGGAGTCCGCCTCCAAGAGGTAAGCCTGAATCCTTTTGCTCCCGACGTCAATCGCACTCATTGTTGTTGATTTGTGCTTGTTAATGCTCGTATGAATCCGGATTTGCTTGAAACCTAGCGTATTAGGCGAGACTTTACCTTGATTTCTCCTCATGAACATTTAGGGTTTACTTTCCCCTTTTCTACCTGAGAGAGACTAGGCAGTTGATTGAGGAGTTTGAAGAGAGATTATGATTGAAAAAGGGGTAGGTGTGGTTATCCGTTTCGATTGGACGGCGGTGCAACGACGAGATTTTGATCGGAGGTGAAAGAGAGTGTCAACGCCGTTCGCGAGGGAGAGTTGAGTCTGAGAGGAGAAGTTGGAGAGTCATAAAATGAATCCTAATTATCCCCTTTTTCTTTTATTATTAATTGAGATTAATATGAATTAATTGAGTTTTAGAGGTTTAAAATGCATGATTAGCGTTAATCAGATTTGGTAAATAGAGATTAAATCATTTTGTTAAAAACATAAGATAACAAAATCTGCATATGATGAGTCTGTTGGATCATCACAATTGGGCCACGAATTGCTTAATCCACCCCCTGAGGCCCATCGTTACAATTTCTGTTAGGAAAATCACAACAAAAACAATAAGTCTTTGGGCCTCTTCTGGCTGGGCCTTGCGCCCTACTATTTCCAGAACCAACTTTATTTCAGATTTCACCCCCCCTGTATATCTTTTTTTAACTATTTAATTTTTGGTTTAATTAGTTTTGTTACCAATTTCTTTTATTCAATAAAAACACTTTTTAGATTTTGTCATACTTTTTTTGACATATAAAAGTGTTCACGAAAATATTAGTTTAGGCTAATTCTTTTTTTAGTTAATTAGAATTCAATTCCCTCATATAAAAAATCATAGAAAATAATAGTCCTTTAATTCACTTTTGGTGCCATATTTTGAATCATTTGTTTCCATGTTTGTTGCTATATTTCAAGTCATTCTTTTATTCAATTTTAATACTAATTTTGTATCATGCTTGCTTGTGATTTTTACTTGTAACTTCACTTGTATGTTCCCATAGATTTAGGACCTATAATCTTCATGACTTTTAGGTTAGTCTTCCCTTTTAAACACTTAGGCTAGTTATTCATTTTAGGCTAGTTTTCTCCCCTTTTTCTTTTCAACTTTAAAACATTAATAAAGGACGACGGGAATCATGCTAATGCCTTTTTTTAGTGTGGAAGAAATGATTGGGGCGTAGGCCCCGATGTATGTTCTTTCCCACTTAGCGGAAGAGAAATGATTGAGGCGTAGGCCTCGGTGTATTTCTTAACCGTTATTTAGAGAAACGATTGTGGCGTAGGCCTCGATGTGCATTCTCTAAATATCCAAAAATTGTATTTCATTTAGAGAAACGATTGTGGCGTAGGCCTCGATGTGCATTCTCTAATTATTCAAAAACTGTATTTCATTTAGAGAAACGATTGTGGCGTAGGCCTCGATGTGCATTCTCTAAATATTCAAAAAAACTCTTTTTTTTTATGGCATGATTCAAGTCACAAATTAATTTCCCTTAAAAGACACCCAACCAAAAACATTTCAAAATATCTAATAAAGGCTCTGACCTAAACAAAGTAAGGAAGTGATGCGAAGCCTTGTAGTGGGTTTTCGTCCATCATGGAATTACACCTAAAAGACACAAACCAATTTTCTCTCTTTTCTCTCTTGCCTTCGAGGCATTCTTTCTCTTGCCTTCAGGGCATTCTTTCTCCTAATCGGACACGTTATTTCCGCTCCATTCCCAGCTTAAGACTCCAGAGGTCGAGCAGCGGAGTGCGAATGCAACTGTTCATCTAAAAAACACAAAAACAAACAAAAACTAAAGAGCCGAACTACGGCGCTCTGATTCCTGAAAAGGATACGTAGGCATTGGGTCGCGGGGCCTAAGCGAGCACAATTATTTATAAACCTTATTTTCCCCGTGTTTCTTTTCTTTCATTTGCATGCATTACCTTAGTAATTAAGCTTTAGATTTATACACCCTTAGAATAGAACAAACATAAGTGGATCCTGTGGAGTACCACAGACGTGAGGGGTGCTAGTACCTTCCCCTCGCGTAACCGACTCCTTACCCGATCTTTGGTCGCAAGACCTTTTCTTATCCTATCCTTATTCCAGGTTTTCTGATATTCCTTTCCCTCTTTGGGATAAATATATTGGTGGCGACTCTGTTTATCATCATTTCGCGAGCGCGCATCAGCTGGCGACTCTGCTGGGGAACTAGCTTAGTCAATCCTAGCTTGTGTTTGCTTTCTTTTCTTTGGGTGTTCATTTATTGATTTATTGCTTTATTGCTTTACTGCTTTATTGCTTTATTGCTTTATTTCTTTATGCCTTGCATATCATGACTATTTATTGCTCGCATATCATGTTTATTTTCTCGCATTCTGGACTATATTATGGGTCCCCGTGGGGGCCACATATTTTCTCTGTTTGCAGGTTGGGTGGGTTATTTCTATGAGGTAAAAGGCCCAATACCCAGGCCAGAGTTGACACATAGGATACCTAGGATAGAGTGGATAGTCATGACGCCAATGAGATGTCAGGTCTTGTCTAGTGCGATCATGAGACCCACGCCCAGTCGAGGTTCAAATAGGGTATCATCGTTGGCATGTAGATGCAACAATGGTGGTATCTCAGGAGAACTGATAACGCTGGTTTCCATATTGACCTACCCTGACCTAGACTACACCCGTGAGTGGGGAGAGAATCATATCCTTTACAGATACAGGTACATGTTCTGTTGGTGACTATTGGTTCTCCTGGTATTTAAAAAAGGCGTCAAACCTTTGATCCTGGGACATTTGACTTAGCAGAAGTTCTACATCAGTTATCTATCAGAAGCAACGTCGAACCTCTGAATCTGGAGGATTCGACCTCATTTGACTTATACAGAAGTTCTAAATCAATTATCTATCAGAAGCAACGTCGAACCTCTGAATCTGGAGGATTCAACCTCATTTGACTTATACAGAAGTTCTAAATCAGTTATCTATCAGAATCAACGTCAAACCTCTGAATCTGGAGTATTCGACCATCTTTGACTTATGCACAAGCTATTTATCCAGAAAGCAACGTCGAACCTCTAAATCTGGAGGATTCGACCATATCTTATGACCATGAGAAGCTGTTATCTGAGAAGCTTTGATCCTTGATCCTGATTTATGTTGCATTTGCATCTTCATTAACATTTTTGCATTCATGCATGTGCATCCATGGTTACCAAGACTCTTACTACTCTTCCTCTCCATCAGATCAGTCAAGACGATTCCTCCACACCGATATCTGACAAGAGCTCACAGAAGAAGAATCATGGAGAACTATGAACAAGATCAAGCTGCCATGAGGGAAGAGATGGATCAAATGAAAGGCAAGGTTGATGCTATTTTGGAAGCCCTCCAAGCTTTGAGAAATGAAAGGGTGCCTGTTGTGCAAGAGATTCCTGTTGTTGCTAATCAACTTGCTGCTAGTCAACCTGAAGGCATTTAACATGTTGTCATTCCACCTTCTACTAATCCACCTGAGTTCCAACCAAGGACTAATGCTACCCTTGGAATGCCATTTAGCTTCATGACTGCTGATACTCTTGGAGCTTCAAACCAAGGAGGACCTATGCCCGTAACTTCTGGAGTGCCAACTATGACTGGGCCTGTTTTCCCGTTTCCTACTCCGCCTCCTCATACAGAGATTCCTTATCCCGCTTTTTGTGGTCCTCAGTCTGCTAATCCAGAAATGCACCCAATACCAACTGTTGAAAGAGCTCAACCCGTTGGGAGATCTGCTGAGAGGTATCAAATTCTTGAGGAGAGGATTCGAGCTATTGAAGGTTTTAGTGCCTATGGAATGGACGCCGAAGAGATGTGCCTAGTTCCTAATCTGGTTGTTCCGCCCAAGTTCAAGACTCCCGACTTTCAGAAGTACAAGGGTTTAAGCTGTCCAAAGAGCCATATCATCATGTATTGTCGTAAGATGGCTTCTCACATCCACAATGACTCATTGCTCATCCATTGCTTTCAAGATAGCTTGTCTGGGGCATCTTTGAACTGGTATATGAATCTGGAGCGTAATAGAATCCGATCTTGGAAGGATTTGTCTGATGCCTTTCTCAAGCAATATCAATACAACATCGACATGGCACCGACTAGGTTGCAACTACAGAATCAAGTGCAAAGGACCAATGAGACATTCAAAGAATATGCCCAAAGGTGGAGAGAAATGGCTGCTCAAGTTAATCCACCACTTTCTGAATCTGAATTGGTTGATATGTTCATGAACACTCTTCAGGGGCACTACTATGAAAGGATGGTGGGTAGTGTTTCTTCTGGCTTCTCCGATCTGGTCAGGATTGGTGAAAGAATTGAGAATGGCTTGAAGATTGGTAAGATCCAGAATCCCGCTAATGCTACTGCTGCTAATCAATATGGGTACAAGAAGCCTCAGGGTAATTTCACCAAGAAGAAAGAAGGAGAAACTAGTGTTGTTTCTGCTCAGAACCAAGCTCCTTGTTATCAAGTGATCGCCACCTCTCCTCAAGCTTATGTAGCACCTGTTGGCCAACAACCTTGGGTCCCTTATCAGCAATATGTCCAACAACAACAAGGTTTCCAACAACAAGGCTATCAATAGAGACAAGGTCAACAGAGACAGAATAAGCCAAAGACAGTGTATGATCGTATACCAATGTCTTATAGCCAACTTCTCGCTACCTTGCTCGACCTCAAACTGGTTCAATTAGCAGAAGCTAGGCCTCCTCCTGATCCCCTCCCTCCAAATTACAAGATTAATGCTAAGTGTGAATTCCACTCAGGAGGATCTGGTCACACTACTGAAGAGTGCAGAATTCTAAAAGACAAAGTTCAAGACCTGCTTGACGCAAAAGAGATTACATTTACACCTGTGGCACCTAATGTGATCAACAATCCCATGCCACCTCACAATGGAGCTTCCACCAGTGGACCATGAAGACTTTATGCTTGTCAGAGAACATTTCATTTGCATTAGAATAAGGCCAAGCTTGCCATTGTATAGATTTCTCTAGTATTTTCAATTGTATTACTTTTGTTGTTATCAAGTACGATTCATTGTAAGAAACTCGTTCTGTTTGAATAAATAAAAATAATGTAATATACATGTTTTTCTCAAATCATTTCATTTTTGTCATTATATTCATTGGTATTCAACTCATTTGACTAAAGCAACCAAAAAAAGGAGAATGATGAAAATCAAAAACACATGAACTACTAACTGTATGCTTTTGGAACAAAGATCCTGCTGACGATGTACAGGCATTGTTTCAATTCCTAAACACCGGAGTTATAAGGGAGTGAAACCTTCGGCAACCCCTTTGAGCCTAAGGAGTAGTAGTTTCTTTTCAAAAATACAAAACCCTCAATCTTAACCAGGGGCAGGGTAGTCTTCAGTTAGTGCGACCGAGCGCTCAACTTTCAGGTATTCCATCAGAGGATCAATCATATTCCATCTTTCACAACAAAAGAGGAAGAGCACAATCCACAATGGATGTCTCTCATTCACTAAGAAGAAGGCAGTCACAACCTTTTCTTCAATTCAATCACAAAAGTCATACAACTTGTTCCCGAACGAGACAAAAAAGAATGAAAGAAAGTTATGAATCAAAAAAGAAAAACAATAGCCCGCTAAGTCAAAAAAAAAAGCTTTGAAGCAATTGACTTAGGCAAAAATTAGGGCATATCCCACTGGACAACAAAAACCAAAATCAAAAGAAACTTTTTGTCCAGGCAAAAGTTAGGGAAAGCAAAAGGCAAAAGCAAAAGAAAAATCCTCTGAGGGACAAGTTGTTATGATCATCTACGAAAGCACCAAAGGGTGACATCCACCTTCATCAAAGCCATAAAGGATCCTCATCCATCACAATCCTTCCTGAAAGGTGAACACTCGTGTCGAACTAGCTGAACATAGGACTGGAGAACATCACGAAGAAGGGGTGGGTTAAGTAGAACTTGAGCCTTTATCTTTTTTTTCTTAAACCTTGAACCCGGCCATGTTACAACCCTCGAAAGTCCTAATTGTAGCAGGGTTCGTTCCAAAAGCATACAAACTGTAAAATCATGTCAAAACTGACTCCTAATGTTGCTTGTCACTTGTGTTGGTATCAATATAGCATTTTGACAAATAAAAACTTTTCTCTTGAGATTAACATGTGCATTGCATTTCTCATCATCCTTTTCATAACAAGATTGTCTCTAATATGGAGGTAAGTACTTGATACCAAGGAAAGTTCAACATTGAAATTCCATCGAGTAATCTTACAAAGGCAAAGGTTGGTCATCCACTAAGCATATATTTGAAGAATCCATTTGGTGGAAGAGTTCCTTTCAATCTGGGGCATTCATTCCATGATCAACACTGGGGCAAACCATTTCATATCTCCATGATTCAAGCATATCAAATTTCTATCTCAAGGGATCTTATAAGCTGGGGCAAGCTAGTAACAATTCATCTCTTCATATTCAAGCAAGTGTCAGATATCACGATGGGTGTCGAGGAGTCAAGCCAAACACCTCACCTTCACAAGTTCTATCCTTCAAGCAATAACCTTTCCACAAGGGTACACTCCATTCATTCCTTATATCTTGGAAACAATCATTACACTCATAATCATACAATCATCATGCATATCATCGCATCCTCATTATCATTTTCCCACATGCTCCAATCATCATAAAGTTGGGGCATCCACCCTATATTGAATCAAGCGGAGTTTCAGAACTCCATCCAATCTATTCCTTACACAAAGCAGAAACCATGATCAATCAGTACACTGCATATAGAATTCATTGCATTGCATCCCCAGAAGTGCATACAATAAATCAAACATTGCATGTGAAGCATAAGCCAAGTTACTCATCAGATGAGGCCCTTTACAAGCATTCAAATTGATATTCCACTGGATCACTCAGAGTTACCATTGTGGTGTCATCTCCCAAAGTCAATCATGTTCATCTTTCTTCAACCCAGAGTTGATGTTTTTGTGTTCAACCCAGAGTTGACTTTCCTTTCATCTTTTAACCCCGAGTTAGTTATCTCTTCCCACTCAACCCAGAGTTGACGGTTATCCCTTTTTCAACCTAGAGTTGATATCTGGGTGTTCAACCCAGCGTTGATTTTCCTTTCATCTTTTAACCCCGAGTTAATTATCTTTTCCCTCTCACCCAGAGTTGACGGATATTGCTCATTATTTGTTCTCCTTTCCCATTCAACCCAGAGTTGATGGTTATCCCTTTTCCAACCCAGAGTTGATGTTTTTGTGTTCAACCCAGAGTTGACTTTCCTCTCATATTTTAACCCTGAGTTAATTATATCTTCCCACTCAACCCAGAGTTGACGGTTATCCCTTTTTCAACCCAGAGTTGACCTTTCCTTTATTTCTTTCTCACTCAACCCAGAGTTGACGGTTATCTCTTCTTATTCCCCACTCAACCCAGAGTTGATAGTTATCTTTTGTCTTCCCCACTGAACCCAGAGTTGACGGTTATCTTTTCTCCTTTCCCTCTCACCCAGAGTTGACGGATTTTTCTTTATCTTTTGTCATTTCCCACTCAACCCAGAGTTGACGGTTATCTTTTGTCTCTTTCCCACTCAACCCAGAGTTGACAGTTATTCCCATTTGACTTTCTTTTCCCACTCAACCCAGAGTTGACGGTTATCTTTCCTCTTTTCCCACTCAACCCAGAGTTGACGATCACCTTTTATCCTTTCCCACTCAACCCAGAGTTGACGGTTACCATTTGCCTTTTCCCACTCAACCCAGAGTTGACGGTCATCTTTTGTCTTCCCCACTCAACCTAGAGTTGACGGTTATCTTTTCTTTTTCTCACTCAACCCAGAGTTGACGGTTATCTCTTCTTTCTTTCCCACTCAACCCAGAGTTGACAGTTATCTTTTCTCATTTCCCACTTAACCCAGAGTTGACGGTTATCTCTTGTCTTTTTCCACTCAACCCATAGTTGACGGTTATCTCGTCTGTTCTCACTCAACCCAGAGTTGACGGTCACCTTTTATCCCTTCCCACTCAACCCAGTGTTGACGGTTATCTTTTCTTTTTCCCACTCAACCCAGAGTTGACGTCGTCTCTTGGCTTTCCCTCAACCCAGAGTTGACGGTTATTTCTAATTGTTCATCCCTCTTTCTCTTAACCCAGAGTTGATGTCTATCTCTTGTTTTCAACCCAGAGTTGATTTTCTTTCCTTCTTTCTCAACCCAGAGTTGATGCCTATATCTTGTCCCACTAATACTGATTTCCCTTTCCGTTCTCAACCCAGAGTTGATGTTCACTTCTTATCCAGCCCCGAGTTGACTTCCCTTTGTTCTTCGACCCAGAGTCGACCCATTTTTCTTTTTCAACCCGGAGTTGATATGTATTTCATTTCCCAGAGTTACTTTGAGCAATCCAGAATTGATACAATCTTTCCCAGTGAAGTTAACACCATTTCTTCCCCAGTGGATCCTATCTCATCTCTCTTCAGGCAAATTTCCAGGTTCTCTTGGTATTTAATCTTCTTCTACCTTGAATGATCGAAAGGCTAACACCAATCTCTCCCTCAGGTTTAAGATGATTAAATAGGGGCAGCTGTTGCACCCCAAAATTTGCCCATCTAATTTTATTTCTAACTGGCTTATTGCTTCTATATTCATGCATTCGTTAGACCATTAACATTCATATATTCACTAATCAATAATCTGGCTGAGGATCGAGGGCCTTGAAATATTAGGGTTTTAAGTGTTCTTTACCTGAGTTTATTGAGTTTAATCAATCAGGAGTGAAATTAAGGTCTCATGCCCAAGTTCCATCATCGAGAGAATTGTCTTAAGGGATTATTTATGCTATCAGATCAAAGTATTGACTAAGGTATAATTCATAGAACCTTTGTGATTAAGGGTTCACTGAAGAAGCAAACGGATTAGAAAATCTTTCAGAGATAATCAAAGTGAATTAAAGTTCAAGGCATTCGCGTGTTGTCAAGAGTTGATTGAGGGGTTCACTCTATATTGCAATGTGAGGAGATATGTGGGAAATTAAGTTGGAGCATGAAAGGAAAGTCCGAATTCTTATCTTGATCATATTGTATAAACTATAAGTCGTCACATGATACTTAAAGTTTGGTTCAAAGATTACAAATAAAAATCTTCAACAAGCATCCACTATATCATCCAAATTCCCTAAAATCCATTACAAATATCATCACACTTCCATTCCAATATTCATCACAAAATCCAAATACTTCACAAAATCCATTCATTACAAATTTCCAAACTTCATTACAAAAAAATTCTTATATCACATTTATTACAAATCCCTAAATAACTAAACCAAATCGATGCAAAAACAATCTCCATGCTTCCACCTTTACATCAACATCTACCATGTTGCCCTGTTGCTTCTAATCCTAAACCGTTTCTCTTCATTTCTTCATCTTCAAGCCATTTCCACTTCTTCTTCTTGTATAATCTCATCAACATGTCATGCCACTTCTTTGTTTTAGATGTCATAGCTTCTTGCTTCAAACCTTCACAAAAAACCATGCCCTGCATTCATACATACATCTATACAGCTCAATAAAACAGTCCCTGCAGGTAGTAGATGAGTTAATATCACATAATATATTAAGCCAATACCATACTTCAATTCAAATCAAAACAGTCCCTGCAATATACTCCAAACAGCATATCAATACAACATCCCTAAACCACATACAAGTCAGCCCTGAGGCAGCCAATTGACATTCTAACCATCCATCCACAAAATCACTTTCAGCACATATCCATACCATTTTCAAACAGCCAGACCTACATCCAAAACAAAATAAAAATAATTATAACTCTACACATCCAAACAGCTCACTTTCAACCTATTGCTAACAGGTCCTAACCTCTAACTGATTCTGAAACCATATAACTAACTCTAACATAAAACTAACAGCATAACTGTTATAACAATCATTTCCTAACTTCCCTAACATTCATAACTAACTTTTGTAACCCCTTTCTAACAACCTAGGCAATCTCCTAACAGCATAACAGTTTGTAACTAACTTCTCAACAGATTCCTAACAGAATTCTAAGTGAATCATAACAGAAAAATTGAGAAGAGTAACTAACCTGGAAACTCTATATAACTGGACTTTCACCCAGCTTCAAGGCTCTCCACGATTCTTCCAATTTCTCAGCTTCTTCACCATTTTCAATTACCATCAACAGAACCCCAATTCACCTTCTTCAATCTTCATCTACACACCATCTTCTCCTCCACGATTCTTCCAATTTCTCAGCTTCTTCACCATTTTCAATTACCTTCAACAGAACCCCAATTCACCTTCTTCAATCTTCATCTACACACCATCTTCTCCTCCACGATTCTTCCAATTTCTCAGCTTCTTCACCATTTTCAATTACCTTCAACAGAACCCCAATTCACCTTCTTCAATCTTCATCTACACACCATCTTCTCCTCCACGATTCTTCCAATTTCTCAGCTTCTTCACCATTTTCAATTACCTTCAACAGAACCCCAATTCACCTTCTTCAATCTTCATCTACACACCATCTTCTCCTCCACGATTCTTCCAATTTCTCAGCTTCTTCACCATTTTCAATTACCTTCAACAGAACCCCAATTCACCTTCTTCAATCTTCATCTACACACCATCTTCTCCTCCACCATTCTTCATCATCTACAAGCATCAATCCACACTTATTCTGCAAGAACAGAAACCAGACTAATCTTCATCACCAATTCAACGACTCCATCTCCATCGGATCTTCATCTTCTTCACTATAACACCAGCGCAGCAAGAACAACATCTTCACGGATTCTTCGTAATCTTCCAATCTCGCAACAACAACACAAAAAAGGAAAAATCTCAGAAAGTGAACAAGAAGGAGAAGAAAAAGATTTGTTGCAGAAATTAAAGGAATTGAAGGCTAGTACCTGAACTTCGGAGTTACGTTCTATCCTCATCTCCAAATCCGAGAATCGCCGGAGTCCGCCTCCAAGAGGTAAGCCTGAATCCTTTTGCTCCCGACGTCAATCGCACTCATTGTTGTTGATTTGTGCTTGTTAATGCTCGTATGAATCCGGATTTGCTTGAAACCTAGCGTATTAGGCGAGACTTTACCTTGATTTCTCCTCATGAACATTTAGGGTTTACTTTCCCCTTTTCTACCTGAGAGAGACTAGGCAGTTGATTGAGGAGTTTGAAGAGAGATTATGATTGAAAAAGGGGTAGGTGTGGTTATCCGTTTCGATTGGACGGCGGTGCAACGACGAGATTTTGATCGGAGGTGAAAGAGAGTGTCAACGCCGTTCGCGAGGGAGAGTTGAGTCTGAGAGGAGAAGTTGGAGAGTCATAAAATGAATCCTAATTATCCCCTTTTTCTTTTATTATTAATTGAGATTAATATGAATTAATTGAGTTTTAGAGGTTTAAAATGCATGATTAGCGTTAATCAGATTTGGTAAATAGAGATTAAATCATTTTGTTAAAAACATAAGATAACAAAATCTGCATATGATGAGTCTGTTGGATCATCACAATTGGGCCACGAATTGCTTAATCCACCCCCTGAGGCCCATCGTTACAATTTCTGTTAGGAAAATCACAACAAAAACAATAAGTCTTTGGGCCTCTTCTGGCTGGGCCTTGCGCCCTACTATTTCCAGAACCAACTTTATTTCAGATTTCACCCCCCCTGTATATCTTTTTTTAACTATTTAATTTTTGGTTTAATTAGTTTTGTTACCAATTTCTTTTATTCAATAAAAACACTTTTTAGATTTTGTCATACTTTTTTTGACATATAAAAGTGTTCACGAAAATATTAGTTTAGGCTAATTCTTTTTTTAGTTAATTAGAATTCAATTCCCTCATATAAAAAATCATAGAAAATAATAGTCCTTTAATTCACTTTTGGTGCCATATTTTGAATCATTTGTTTCCATGTTTGTTGCTATATTTCAAGTCATTCTTTTATTCAATTTTAATACTAATTTTGTATCATGCTTGCTTGTGATTTTTACTTGTAACTTCACTTGTATGTTCCCATAGATTTAGGACCTATAATCTTCATGACTTTTAGGTTAGTCTTCCCTTTTAAACACTTAGGCTAGTTATTCATTTTAGGCTAGTTTTCTCCCCTTTTTCTTTTCAACTTTAAAACATTAATAAAGGACGACGGGAATCATGCTAATGCCTTTTTTTAGTGTGGAAGAAATGATTGGGGCGTAGGCCCCGATGTATGTTCTTTCCCACTTAGCGGAAGAGAAATGATTGAGGCGTAGGCCTCGGTGTATTTCTTAACCGTTATTTAGAGAAACGATTGTGGCGTAGGCCTCGATGTGCATTCTCTAAATATCCAAAAATTGTATTTCATTTAGAGAAACGATTGTGGCGTAGGCCTCGATGTGCATTCTCTAATTATTCAAAAACTGTATTTCATTTAGAGAAACGATTGTGGCGTAGGCCTCGATGTGCATTCTCTAAATATTCAAAAAAACTCTTTTTTTTATGGCATGATTCAAGTCACAAATTAATTTCCCTTAAAAGACACCCAACCAAAAACATTTCAAAATATCTAATAAAGGCTCTGACCTAAACAAAGTAAGGAAGTGATGCGAAGCCTTGTAGTGGGTTTTCGTCCATCATGGAATTACACCTAAAAGACACAAACCAATTTTCTCTCTTTTCTCTCTTGCCTCCGAGGCATTCTTTCTCTTGCCTTCAGGGCATTCTTTCTCCTAATCGGACACGTTATTTCCGCTCCATTCCCAGCTTAAGACTCCAGAGGTCGAGCAGCGGAGTGCGAATGTAACTGTTCATCTAAAAAACACAAAAACAAACAAAAACTAAAGAGCCGAACTACGGTGCTCTGATTCCTGAAAAGGATACGTAGGCATTGGGTCGCGGGGCCTAAGCGAGCACAATTATTTATAAACCTTATTTTCCCCGTGTTTCTTTTCTTTCATTTGCATGCATTCCCTTAGTAATTAAGCTTTAGATTTATACACCCTTAGAATAGAACAAACATAAGTGGATCCTGTGGAGTACCACAGACGTGAGGGGTGCTAGTACCTTCCCCTCGCGTAACCGACTCCTTACCCGATCTTTGGTCGCAAGACCTTTTCTTATCCTATCCTTATTCCAGGTTTTCTGATATTCCTTTCCCTCTTTGGGATAAATATATTGGTGGCGACTCTGTTTATCATCATTTCGCGAGCGCGCATCAATACTCTCCAAAACAGCTTCAGAGGAAGCCAATTGATGCTTCAGATCCTTCACATGCTCAGTTAAGATGTGTTTCGAGTCCAACAACTTTTGCAGTGCAGCTTGAGAGACTTGTAAACCTGGAAACAAAACACGCTTTTCGACAAAATCCAACCATTCCTTATCAAAAGGAAATCTGCGTGCGTCTTGCAATAAGTCAACAAATTCTGAGTGACTTGAGCCTAACACATCCAACACACTATGTGTTTGCAGAAATTTCAATAGCTCAGCTAGAAAGTTGTAGGCACAACCCTTATATCTATTACTAAGTGAAGTGTCCCTTAAAAAAACAGAAGGATGCTTCACAAGGAAATCAGTCAACAAAGACAAGTTCTCATGATGCAAATGTTTCTTCAAGACTAGTTGCTCAAGTTCCTCCGGGACAAGCAAAGTAGAACTAAAATCTTCTACGATTTCAGAAGAGACTCCTAAAAGTGTAAGAAAGAATAATTATGCATATTTGAGCACAACAAAATTAATTAAAAACAAAATGAAGCAATAAAATACCTTGAGAAGGTGTTGAAGGAAACTGAGATGCAAAAGGAGAGAGCTTAGATTTTGATACTATTATTTCGTTATTATTAGGAAATTGTTCCTCAATAAGTGAACTTACTTTCATCAAAGCATGATCATCATTTAGAGAGACTGAACAAAATGAGGAAAATAAGAGAGTTCAAAATCAAAAAGGGTGATAAGGTAACATAAGAAAAGAAAATTGATCCAAAAAGTATTCACCTTGATTATTAGTCTGAGATGTTTCCCGTGAGTCTCCAAGATCAACATCTTCAAGGGTAAGAGGCCCAGTTGTTGAATGTGAAAAAGAAGGTAAGTCTATTTGGCCAGGATCATGTTCCTATACATATTAAGGAGTTGAAAACAAAAGAATTAGACGTTTTAGGCCTGAACAAATTACTGAGAACAAATATATAAATCAAAAACTTATGATATATAAATTTTAAAGCTTGGCTCCTTTTATACAATAAACTCACTTGTGGAGATGTTTTATGCTCAGAAGTAACTAATGGACCGGATGACGAACGGAGTGATTTTGAATGAATTAAGGATGTTACTGTCTTAGCATTAATTGATGTAGTTCCTTCATCAACTAGTATCTCAGTACCCTGCTTAAATTAAAAAAATAATGTTTAAATTTTTTGCGAAAAAGAGTGAAAAAAAATATAAGCAACATAGGGGAAATACCTTTTGCTTAGGAGCAACAGGTGACTCATTCTTTGTTTCTAAAATTGTATGAGATTCTCCAAGTGATTGTTGTTGGTTCATCAACTCCTATAATACAAGCATAATGTTAAGTTATCTTGAGCTATTTTTAACATCCATTACTAACTAAGTAAGACCAGCAAGTTATTACTTCAGAATTGGATGGCAATATTGCTACAGACGGTATCTCTAAATTAGGAACTTCTTCAACAAAATCATCCCTTATCTGCAAAGAAAGAAAGAAAAAACATGTTCTATTCAAATGTGTTGTTGATTGTATTAACTTATCATAAGCTTGAATCAATATATTGGTATTCACCTGTGGATATGTCAACTCGTATTCTGATGTTGCTTCATCGTCAATCTTAGAGGGAAAAATTTCCCTCTCTTTGTTGCTTTCGTACTCATTTCTTAATCGATGAAACAGATTATCAAGATATCCATACTCTAGCAAAATATTATCTATTATTAGATAAATGACACTTTAGAAGCTTCAATTTAAAAAAAATAAAATTATATACTGATATTTGGTTATATATATTCACCAAAATCAAAATCTGAGTTTATTCACCGAATTCAAAATCTGACCTACACACAAAAATTGTTTATAGCATATTTTATCATAAGTTCTTTAAGAACATAAGGTCTACAAAAATAGAAAACAAAATAACATAAATTTGTCAAACCCAAGGTTTGTTATGACCAACTATGCTAAACCAATTAACCTTTGGCAAATCAAATGTTTGAATTTATGATTTTGCAAAAAATTAAAAATAGTGTGTACCTGATATGAAGTCGGAATTGGAAAAAATATCAAAGAAGCCAGGTATTGATGTTGAAGTCAGAGAGAGTTCATGACAATCTTTTACCAAACGATATTGTACTGTTTGAAAAAGAATTCCTTGTGTCTGGAAGAAGCTTGGTAGGTTCACAATTGTTACAAATTTCAAATTTGGAGTATGAACTTTCTCAATTCTCTCACCTTCACAAGTTTTAAATATTTCCTCTAGCTCATCTGCTTCTCTTATGATTAGAACCTGTAACTCAGGAAACTCTTTACATATGGAGTTTGGAAACACATATTTCAACTTATTGCACTTTTCTATAATAAGCACTTTTAACTTTGGGAAGCATGTCCTTGAGGACCAAGAATTTGACACATTTTGATTTTCCAAATCATCTTCAATGATATGCTTTAACTCCCCACATTCATTTATTAATAGATAAATCAGTTGTGGTAGATATTTTAAGATAGAATTAGAAAAAATCATTTCTAATTTTTCACATCGCACTATTTCTACCTTTGTTAAATTCAGGAGGGAAAAAGAATTTTTGAAACCCAAAAAAGGACACAACATGACATAAACATCCTCCAGGTTAATGTGTTTCAAATCTAAGTTCATTCGTTGTTCTTTTACTTCATTAAGACAAACCATACTTTCTATATTGGACTTTTTTATCACAAGTCTTTCCAAAGTCAGCAAATTTTCCATGCTCCCACTTAGTTCCTGCAATACACAAGTATAATTCTTTTTAGGTTATTAGTTTTTTTTTTAGTAGTAATAGTTACTTCTTATGCAAAAGTTATTTTTAATTAATTAGTATTTAATGTAAAATTTAATTGAAGAACAATTTAAAACAAAAACTATTATAGATATTCAAAATGTTAATAAGTGAGGTCATGTCCAGTTCCCGTCTCCATCTAAAATTTCCCCCATTTTTCGTCTCTGTTCTTGGCAACATAGAATTCTAATAATATATTTGTAACTATTTGTAGTAGAATTTAATTAAAATATACTAATACTGTAAAAATATTTTATATTATTAATTAATTATAAATTTTGATATTTTGAAATGTTTAATTTTATTTTTAATTTCTTGAAAGTATTACGTTTGATTGATTATGAAATATTGATGGTGTAAAAATTTTTAATTAATTACTTTAAACAAATTATTGCATGTACTGTAATTAATATTTTGAAATATATCAAATTTAGTTTCTACAATTTCAATTGTTTATTTACTTTTAAAATATTATAAAACATTTTAAATTTATGTGAAATAGTAAAATATAATTTATATTTAAACATTAAATTAGTACAACCTTTATTCTTAAATATAAGATCCATTGGAAAAAATTACAAAAATCAACATTTTGGATATTGTATAAATGTAGTTGGCAATTTGTATAGTTTTATAACTTTAATAATATATACTTATATAAAATTTATATGGTATAGAAAAATTTAACACAATTAAAAATTAACTGATAAAAAATATATAAATGATACACTTTAAATTTTGAAATAAGATTAATACCATTAATTCAAATCACAGACAGTGATATTATTTTTTAGTTTTACATATATCTGAAATAATAATAATTTAAGTTGACTTCATTTATAAAATAATTTTTATTTATTGAAAAAATATTTTTTAATATGACCTCCGGTTTAAATTTTTTATTATTTTTTAATTTTGTCCATTTTAAAACAATAATAATTACTTACTTTTTATTTTAAAAATTAAATATGTTTTATTTACTAGAAGGAAAACAGGGATGATATTATCAAAACAAATTAACATAACAAAATCCATTAAATTAAAAAAAATAACCAATATTAAAAGGACAAAAAATCTGTAAAACTTTTCTAATAAGGAAAGTCAGAATGATTAATATTTTGTAAACTTGTTTAATAAATTAACATACTAAATAAAATATATTAATAAAAAAATAAAATAAATGCATTAATATTCTAACAGTAAAAATAATTTGTGATAAGAAATGGCAAATAAATACTTAATTTGATAGAGAGAAAGTAGTAATTAGTAAAATATTTAAGTAAATTGATATGGCAAAATAAAAGTATATTAATTAATAAAATATAATTTAGTATTACATAAATAAATCCTCTAAAAACAAATCATTTGAAATATATAAATAAATAAAAAAACTCATAATATTAAAAGAGAGGTACCTTCATATGTGCAACTTTCATGCAGTTATCGAGTACAAGTTCTTCCAAAGATGAACATGTTATGTGATATTGTTTGGGACATATGGCGACTAAACTTGGTAGATTGGAAAGATAGAAATACTCCAATGTAGAAAGATGAAGATGAATCTCTGTGTGGTTTTGAAGATCATCAATGCAGTGTCCAAAAATGTATTCTAATTGTATGCAATCTTCGATGGAAATCCTTTTCAAATTTGGAAAGACGACGTTGCACAAATTATTGCCATCAGCTTTGTCATGATCTCCAGTATCTATTATTATGTGCTTCAATTCATCACAGTTCCTGATTATCAAAGTTTCCAACAACATTTTTGGAGCAACAGATAGGATAAATACTGATTTTATCTTCTTCAACTGAGTCAACTCAATCTCTTTAACATTGCACAAAAACATTGACTGTCTTGAAAGACATTGAACACGCTCCCATGTATTTATGTCTAGGCAATATGAATTTGATTCCTAAAATGTAATCCAAATAAAAAATAACTTAAATTATCTCATGATGCTACTATATAAAGTTCAAGAAAATGCAAACACATCATTTTTCTGTTTTTTATTTTTATTTTTAAATTGTAATGTTTTCTCTCATATAATAGGATGGGCAAATATTATATATAATAAACTTTGACACTATAAATAAATATCTAACATTCTCTCCACTCATAATTATATGTCTCTACATAACGGAGTATTTAATAAAATGGACATGTGGTTTCATATAAAAAAGTGCATGAAACAACATATAAAAAGGAGGTGAGAGGGTTACCATTAATTTGTTTTGCGACTCATTCTTATCAACCAATGAGATTTTAGTACTTGTGGTACTCCTGAATTTCTTCCCACAACAATACATATCAGTCAATGAAAAGAAGTTGCATTTGATATGATCTGATTGTGTTGGTGGCATGGATGATGACCTCTTAATGGACAAAGACTTGGTAGGACTACATTCTGGAAATATGTCAATTAAATTGGGTACACACTGAAGCTCCATAAATTTTAGGGAACCAAGCTTGACATCTTGACCAAATATGTATTTCACCTTATCACAACTTCTCAGTATCATGGATTCTAGTGCCGGAAGATCATCAACAGAGACAAACGGAAGTATTATTTCAAATTTTGGACACTTCTCGATTTTAAGAAATTTCAGTTTCAGAAACATTTGGTCCCGACTTTTGCTATCATCATCAACTATTATGTATTCAAGATGCTCACAGTCTGTTATATCCAGCAACTCTAGGTTACAAGCAGTTGATAGTTCAAATATTGAGATCAACATTGGGCATCCCACCAATGATACTTCTTTTAGATTGCATAAGTTTAAGTTGCACTTAAATAAGCTTCGAATGTGTTTGCAATCATTGACAAATAGCTTCTCTAAACTCTTAAAACAGTTAAGGGAAAGAGGACCATTGTACAATTCTTCCAAATTTTCCATATTTTTCAAAGTTAGTACAACCAACTTGGAGAAGACATCGGATACTGGAGAATAAGTATGCCTAATGTCAATGAGGCACTTAAATTGTGAAATGCAACTTAAAGAAAGCTCAACCAGATCATTCATACCATGTTCCAATGGAATAATCTCAGGAATGATATTTCTCCATTCTCCCTGGATTCTTTTCAGCTTGAGACTATCGGCTTCTTGCATACAGTACTTGAGTGTTGTCTCAGATAGGAAAGTATCATCCCTGTATTCAGTAGACACATACTTTGACCATGAATCATCATTAAAAGCATAAAAATGATATACATGAAACCTTTGCAGTTTGGGGAAATTTATTTCTCGGCAAAACTCATTAAAACTCTGTATGAAATACAACTCTTCAAGTGATGAGCATTTTCCAATCACTTCAAATGGATTATTCCTTAAAATCTGACACCGTTCCAATTTCAACAATCTTAATTTCTCTAGTTTTGTAATTCCATGTGGCAATTCATTAATCACACAGCCAACCAAATCAAGTGTTTCGAGACTTCGCAAATTTTCCAAGATAGAAATGTCCCACAAAAAAAAATATTCAAGGATAATAGATCGAATATTCTTCAACGATTGCATTGATTGAGGTAATGATAGAGTTCCAAAAAAATTATAACCAGTGATTTGAAAAAATCGAAGTCCATTAATATTTTCAAAAAATGTATCTGGTACTTCGATTCCCATTAAAGTATGAGAATTTTCACTCTGATACATGATGACAATCAGAACCTCAAGCTTGGAATCATCAAGCTTCATGGAAAACACATCCTTTGCCTTTCCTTCACATAACAAATATTTAATATTTTTCTTCCTTTCCACCATTGCCTTTTGATTTGTATTATACACTTGTACAGTTTGAATCTCTTCGTTCGCTATCCACTGAGCTGCATCGCGAACCAAATCATGCATTTTCACCAAGACATGCTTTTTCACTCCCCAATGATCAACTTTCAACAATAAACAAGAATCTACGAGTTTATTTTTGTATATAACTACTTGACTTCGAGCATTTTCATAGCTGACATAATCTTCTCCAAAAAGGCCTCCTCCGATGGCAAGTCTAGCTAAGCTTTCAATATGAATAACTTCGTCTTCTCGAAATAAAGAACACAAAAGGAATAAATGCTTCTCCTTTTCATCCTTCATATTATCATAACTAAACTTCAAACATTTATAAATTTCAACACGTTCATCTTCAACACCGGGCATGGACATGTGCTTTTGCAAGGAATATAAGGTCATATCCCACTCATCCTGACGTTGTTCACATTTCAAACTACTGGCAATAACAGCAATGGCAATAGGCAACCTTTTGCATTCATTTGAGATTTTACGACCCTTGTCGAGCAAGTTTTTATTGGAAGTTTCATTTAGATCGGCATACCTTTTGAACATGATCCATGCATCTTCTTCAGATAAGAGATCTAGTTGGATTGTCTTATTGCATACAAATTTTTTGCACACTCGCACATCACGCGTGGTTATAACAATTCTACACCCTTTGCGATTGTCACTGTATGGAATCCCTATTTCATCAAAATTGATATAGCCCCACACATCATCCAGTATTAGAAGAATTTTGTCACCATTGGTTAATCTGCTCCATAATTTTTTGGGTCGATCTGATCCATTACAGTTATCCAAATTCAATCCCAAGGATCCAGCAATATCATCTTGAATCTTTTTGATATCAGGAGAAGATGACACGGTTGTAACAACGCTATAAGTAAAATGGGATGATTGCTTAACAAGTTCCTTAGCCACTTCCTTGATCAATGTAGTTTTTCCCGTGCCTCCCATTCCTTGCAGTCCAATTATGTAATTGTTGTCATCTTTGAGTTCATTCAAAAGCTCTATGTATTTTGATTCTCTACTTTTAAAATACACATAGTTTTGAGATGAATGGAGTTCAACACCGGGAAGAATAGCAGGGAGTCCAATTTGAAGTGTCTTTCCATCTTCTATCAATTTTTTAATATACTCCTTCTCATTTGCCAGTACTTTTCCTCTTTTATATCTTGAAAAACAATGAGGACAAAGTTTGAAAAAACATTTTTGTTCTGCTTTGGTGTCTTCTTCAATGAGCCTATCAGCTTCTTTTTCCCAAAAACGAGCAATGTCAGTAACATCTTCCCCATTTCTGACTGCCACATCAATGCGTTGCTTGATAGTTGTTCTTACTGGTTCCAACCTAGTTTTTTCTTCTTCAAAATCCTTAGCAATGCACGTGAAGCAACAAATATACCTTAATTCTGCTGCTGTTCTATTTATTAATTTCTCCACATATGACTTTGCCAGTTCCGTCAAACAATCCGACATCTATGTAAATTTCAATATATCAAAGTTAGGCATATATGTATGTGTGTATCATATTTGAACATATATTTGAGAAAGTTCAAATAAAGATTCCATCCAATACTTAAGTTTAAGATCCTCTAAAAAGATTTTTAAATACCAAATTTATCTTTGAAAATGATGAATGTTATGAATAATTGATCATGTAGAAAAGTGGAGTGATGATAGAAAATATAAAAAATTGAAAATCTAAGAAAAACAAAAAAGTAAAACATTCATGAGATTGTTTTCTACCTCAATCAATGTTTTAATTCTGAACAATCTTTTCCTTTCTCTGCATCAAGTAGCATCTAGGGAGGAAAGGAGCAGTAATCACTGCAATTCTTGTCCTACAACAAACCAAAATTTTATAAATTGTTAATGTAAATAATATTCTCCTGTTAGTGTTTATTACTACTTATAGAAAGCTTTTGGCTTATCCACACAACACCGTTCGCTTTCTCGAACCAATCATATAAAAAGAAAACTCTAAGTTGAATTATAAACTCTTAAGAAAATACTCTAAAACTTGTTTACCTTATTTCCTTCACTTTCAGCAAATGCTCAACTCAAGTAGCTAGTATAAACAACATTCCTCATCTTTGTCAAATTTGCAGCAGCTAGCATTAAAGAGAATAAGGTATAGTGTTCTCTTTAGTTCTGCATCAAACAAAAGGAGCAGAAATTATGTATTAGAAAAAAATATTTTTTCTAACTTTGTTACTTTCTCAAAAAATCATACAAAAATATAAAACTTTATGTTGAATTTTAAACTCCTTAACAATCTAAAACTTGGTTACCTCATTTTCTGCACTTTCCGTGAATGTTCAACTCAAATAGCTAGTATGATGTTAGAAATTGATAATTTTATAACATATCAACTACTTTACTTGTTGTTACTTTGCTTGTTGTTGTTACTTTACTTTACCTGTTGTGTTACTTTACTTGTTGTTGCTACTATAACGATTAGATTCTTGTGTGTTAAGCTAGTAAAACTAGACCAAAATTAGTGATTTCTACTATTTAGAGTATATTTCTTTTGAATTTTATCTCCACTCCAACAAGCAAGCTTATTGCTTGGCTCTATATATTTTGTAATAGTTTTCAGCTCTATGTAATTCAACACATAACTTTTCTCTCCAACAAAAACTTTATTATTTTGTACTTTCTATTCTTCAATTCTACACCACTTTACTATCTCTTCTATTTTTCTTACATGATATCTAGAGCTTCATTGATCTTAACGGGTCTGTGAGGAAATAAAACCAACTAGTAAAAATTTACAAAAAAGCCTTTAAACACCATAAATGGCTTCCAATAGTAGTTCTTTACCTCCACCTCTTAAGTTTGTAGGAGAAAACTATCATTTGTGGACTGCCAAAATGAAATCTTATTTGAGAGTTCAAAGTTTATGAGATGTTGTGGAAAATGGAAGCAACCCACAACCTCTTTCAAATAACCTAACAGTAGCTTAAATAAAAAATCAAAATGAGGAAGTGGTGAAAGAAGGAAGAGTACTAGCCATAATACATGCAGCACTAAATGATGATATATTTATCAAGATCTTGAATCTTGAGACTGCAAAAGAATCTTGGGGCAAGCTGAAGGAGGAGTTTCAATGTTGCGAAAGAACAAAGAAGATGCAAGTGTTGAACTTGAGAAGAGATTTTGAAGCACTAAAACTGAAAGAAACCGAAACTGTTAGAGAATTTTCTGATAGAATTTTGAAAGTTGTTTCACAAATCAGATTACTCGGAGAGGAACTCAATGATCAAAGAGTAGTGGAAAAAAAATGTATGTGTCTTTAAGAGAGATTGGAAGCAAAAATATCCTCTCTCGAAGAAACTAAAGACTTTTCTCAAATCACACTTGCAGAGCTTTTTAATGCTTTGCATGCTACTGAGCAGAGAAGATCTTTAAAGATGGAAGAAAATGTTGAAGGTGCTTTTGTGGCTAGCATCAAAGGCAAAAACCAAAGCTACAAAGGTTTTGGGAAAAAGTCTTTTGGTGAGAAGAAAGGAAAAGGAAAAAGGGAGGAATTCAGCAACAAAGGAGAGAGTTGGAAAAAGAAGTTTCCAATTTATCAACATTGCAAAAAAGAAACTCATTTAGAGAAGTATTGTTGGTGCAGGCCAGGAGTTAAATGTAGAGCATGCAATCAACTTGGTAATGTGGAGAAGATTTGCAAAAACAAAGCAAACAAGCAGGTTGTTGAACACCACCAACAAGAGGATCAATTATTCATGGCTTCTTGCTATTGAGTCAATAGTAGCAAAGAAACATGGCTAATACATAGTGGGTTCACCAATCACATGACTCATAATGTTGGTATTTTTAAGGAACTTGATAAGTCCTTCTACTCTAAAGTTACTATAGGCAATGGAGAACATGTTGATGTCAAAGGAAAAGGTCACTACTAAAAATATGACATTTGAGAAAAGGTTTTTACATCAGGTATAAAAATATATGATGTAAAAAATATTTGTCAAAAGATTTTACATCAGACATTTATTTCCAATGATATGAAAAATATTTGATTTAGGGAAAAATAAAAACACGGTGGCAGTTTTGTAAATAAAAGGATTTTTTTATAAAAGACCATTATATCGGTCCAATTTTCCAACCGATGTAAAAAAACATATAACGTGGCCGTTATATCGGACTTCGAGCCCAACCAAAGTAAAAAAATAGACATTTTTCCACAAAACCCTAATATTCTTTACCATACTCATTGCACGAGCAACTCATCTCCATCCCCATCTGCGGCGACTTCATCTCCGTCCCCATCTGCGGCCACTTCATCTCCGTCCATAATTTTCTATTTCTGATTTTTTTCCTGTTATCTCTCTCTCGGTTTCATCATTATTCACTCAAATCAGAAGAAAAAAGCAAGCACAAAATCCTTAACCCAACAGGAACCCTAACCCCCATTTCATCATTACAGTTACAGGAATCGGAAAACAAAAATCAAATGCAACAAAATCAAGATAAAGATTGAAGAACACAGGTATGCTTGCTGATTCCACTTTTGTGCGATTCTGGTATGCGCGTTTGGGTCGCTGTGATTTTGTATAGTTACTCTGCGCGAAGTTTTTCGTGAGTGAATCGTGGAGAGATTGTGCGATTATGAGCGGTTTGGGTGTTTGACCGGATTTATACTTTTTTATTGTTAGGAGTCTAAATCCAGAACCTACGTAGGATTAGTAAGGGTATGTGGGTCGAAACTAGCATGATGGAACCTCATATCAGTGCATAGCTTCACGAGCTGGTTGTGCAGTATGTTTGCAATAACCTTTATGGTTTATACCTGGAGTCTGTGCTGTTTTACTTGAAATATTTTCCTTATAAGTTGCAAAAGATATAGGATACATGATTCATTGGCAAAGTTTTTTATATAAGATAGCAGGAAGTCATTGTATTTGGATTTGGTATTCCTTAGATCTGGTATCCCTTAGAGAGCAATTGTTCAAGTGTCTGTTGCAAACTGGAAGGTTTAAGTGCATAACTACTTCACTTGATTATGCAGGAAATTTTTATTAAAGAAGTGTACATATTACTTCTTGTATGAAATCAATGCTATGCTAAGCGAAACCCTGTTGTTTTGCCTAGTAATTTGCGCATTTCATTTATAATAATAGTTTAGCACAAGTTAATCCCCCCTTTTTTTTTATAAATCTTAATTTTATTGTGAAATTGAACTTGATTAGTTAGATTCTGGCTAATTGGCAGCCAAATATTACATGTACTTGAAGTTAAATGAATGTTTTCACTTCATTCATGTTCATTCGGCGGTTTGCTTTAAATCATTTTGGATGTGGTAGAACAACACATTAATGTCTGTGCCTTATTTACTAAGTGTCAATTCAAAATTATATAAACCCTCACAATTTTCATGTTCCATACAAACCCATCAAAGTTAGAATGTCATACAAATAATAACACTTTTTGCAATGGCTACTTCTTTAGTAATTTGTTTTTGTGTAATAATAAGCTTAGTTGTTCCTGTTTCTGTTCAACAACCATAAGCTTTCATCATTTTCAGAGATTCTCATGTTGACAGTGGTAACAATGACTTTCTGGCCATCACGGCCTAATCAGTACGATCGAGTTTACCACTATTAATAAAAATTAGCTAATTCTATTTATGTTCTATATACGTTTAAGTCAATTATTAATCTGTTTTGACTAATCATACTTATTTTGTTTATACTATATATATATATATATATATATATATATATATATATATATATATATATATATATATATATATATATATATATATATATATATATATATATATATATATATATATATATATATATATATATATATATGGCTCATGTGACATGTTTATGACATATTTAATGTGTAACTATTTTATAAATTATAGGTTTGGAGTTTGGCTTAGAACCTACACTTCCATATTTGAGTCCGCTACCAGTTGGAGAGAAGTTTCTAATTGGTGCAAATTTTGCATTATACTGGATTTCAGTTTGTAAGTGTCACATTAAACTATACTTCTAAAAAAAGTGTACCATAACATTAAACTCTTATTAATTAAGATTGTTTTGCAGTTGCATATAATTAGAATCTACAAATAGCTTAAGCTATTTCAAGTGTATTACAAAAGAGTAAGTGCTTCAGAAGGAGCAAGAAACTTAGTCAACATGGCACTTGTACTAATCACTCTCGGCGGTAATGTTTTTGTCAACAATTATTATTTAGTCCTTTATTTAGCAAGATCTCGTCAATTTTCTCTCCCAGATTATGTTAGATATCTCATTTTCGAGTACCGCAATTTTCTCTCCCATATTATGTTAGATATCTCATTTTCGAGAATCAATTTTTTTTAGTTTTTTTTTGGAATTTATTCGTTTCTTTTATACAATGATAGCTCAACATAGCTTACTCTATTTTGTTTTCTGGTGATTTTTGTTCTACAGGGAACTAAGTTCATAATAATAGACAAAAATATTGAGAGCAAGAGTGAAATGACTTACCTACAGCGAGGAGGTTATCACCGGTTTATTATTGAGGTATGCGTTTTTTATTACTGCTTTCGTTTCTGGAAATTAGTCACGAATTGTTGTTAATTAGTGTTACTATTTATTCTCAGCAAATGTAATTTTGGTGTTGTCTTCAAAAGCTTCAACTCATCTTCCCGTGGATTCATTTGGTATTTCAAGTGCGCTAAAGGACTTAAATGGTTGGATATTTGTTGTTTTGTTATTTTGTAGTAGTCCACCGTGTGTAAACTTTCTTATAATTTTGTACACTTGTGTATCCTAGATTAATACTTTTGTAAATTTTGAAATATATATATATATATATATATATATATATATATATATATATATATATATATATATATATATATATATAACTATTTGGTGCAATGAAATTATATTCTTCATTAGTTAGAAAAATATGAAAATAGTGACCTAAATGTGGTCTGTGTGCTGTGGGAAAAATGTGAAAAATAGCGACCTAACATTGGTCTTTGTGGTATTTGAAACTTATATGGAAAATTATGTAAAAAAAATTATAGGTTAAAATAGGAAAAACAACTATTATACGCTTAAAAAAATAAAACATATTACATCGGGCAAAACGGAAAACCGATGTAAAAACTTATCTATTACATCGGGCAAAAGGGAAAACCGATGTAAAAAGTATCTATTACATCGGGCAGACAGGATAACCGATGTAAAATGTGGCGTATATATTTTCTTATAAAAAATTACATTATTTTTCACATCAAACATCCGAATTCAACCGACGTGGTATGTTAATTTTTCACATCGGGCCTTGGCCCGATGTAAAATGTCTCTGACTTATTACATCGCCTGGCTTTACATCGGGCCCAGACCCGATGTAAAAAGTACTTTTCGCCCGATGTAAAAAGTACTTTCTACACTAGTGGGTGTTGTAACTGTTGAAACTCCATCGAATATCAAATACATTTTAGATGTTTTATTTGTACCTGAAATAAATCAAAGTCTTCTAAGTGTGGGACAACTGATGGAAAAGAACTATTCATTGCATTTTAAAGACATGAGATGCATTATTCTAGATCCTTCTTGATCCAAGTTAATGACAGTTGAAATAAGAGGTAAAAGTTTTCCAGTATAATGGAAGCATACAACCATGCATGCATTTTCAAGTACTGTTCGTGATTCCTCCTTGTGGCATAAAAGGTTGGGTCACTTTAGTTACTCAACCTTAAAACAAATGAGTTCTCATGATTTGGTTGAAAATTTACCACTCATTGATGATGTTGTTGGCATGTGTGATGTATGTCAATTTGGTAAACAAAATGTATTATGATTCCCTGTTGCGTCAACATGGAGGGCTTCTAAAAAGTTATAGCTCATACACACTGATGTGTATGGTCCGATGCCAATGACATCTCTAAATTCGAAAACAAGTATTTTCTGCTATTTATTAATGATTTTACAAGGATGAGTGGGGTATTTTTTATAAGACATAAGTCATTTGTGTTTGCTGCATTTCACAGTTTAAAACTTATGGTTGAAAAAGAGGGTGATTGTCAAATTAAAAAGCTCAAATCTGTTAATGGTACTGAGTATACAGCAGCAGAATTTAAAAATTTTTGTGAGAAAGATGGAATCCAACATGAATTTACTATTCCTTACACTCCTCAACAAAATGGAGTGAGTGAAAGGAAGAACAGGACATTCATGGAGATGGCTCGATGTCTGCTTTTTGAGAAAGATATTCCTAAAACCTTTTGAGGTGAGGCTGTCAACACCTCAGTGTACTTGCTGAATTTATTTCCTACCAAAGCATGGTATAAAAGAAAGTCGTATGTTCAACATTTAAAGATGTTTGGGTGTGTCTGCTACGTCCAAGTTCCAAAATGTGAAAAGAGATAAATTGGAAACAAAGTCTGTGATCGGTATATTTTTTGGGTACAAAGCGTATCGAATTTATAATTTGGAGACCAAAAAATTCTGGTTAGCAGAGATGTGAAATTTGATGAGTTCTCTAAATGGAATTGGAAGAAAAGTCAAGCTGAAGGTTGAAATAAGATATTATCTACCGAAGATAGTTTGGAGGATCAAAATTCAGAAGATGAAGGAGAAAATTATGATAGTGATGTTGATTTTCCAACCCGAGGTACTAGAACCTTGGATGATATTTATGCCACTGGCAATATAGCTACATTAGAGGCTACCTGATATGTTGAAGCTGCTAATACAGAGGGACGAAAAGCTACCATGCAGGAGGAGATGAAGATGATAGAGAAAAATAAAACATGGAATCTTGTAGACAAACAAAAAAATCAAAAGATTATTGGTGTTAAGTGGGTTTATAGAACCAAACTCAATCATGATGGTTCTATAAATAAGCTTAAGGCCAGATTGGTGGTAAAAGGTTATTTTCAACAACACGGTGTTGATTTTTCAAACACTTTCGCACCTGTTGCAAGACATGAAACAATTAGGTTGTTGGTTGCCTTAGCAGCAAAATTGGGATGGAAAATTTATCATTTGATGTTTAATCAGCTTTTTAAAATGAATTGCTTGATGAAGACATTTATGTTGACCAACCTGAAGGTTTTATGGTTGCAGGAAGTGAAAATAAAGTTTACAAGCTTCACAAAGCCCTCTATGGCTTAAAACAAGCACCAAGAGCATGGTATAGCCGAATTAATGGCTATTTTTTTGCAAAAAGGTTTTAAAAGAAGTGAAAATGAGGCTACTTTGTATGTGAAGTGGTCAAAGAATGAACTGCAACTAATACTGTCATTGTATGTTGATGATCTATTGGTTATAGGGAATGAATCCAATTCCCTAAGTCAATTCAAGCAAGATATGGAGAATGAATCTGAGATGAGTTGGGTGAAATGAAATATTTTCTTAGAATGGAGATCTTTCAGTCAAGTGTTGTATGAAACTTCTTTAAAACTTCCAAAGCATATTTCTTGGTACTCCACTCCAACAAGCAAGCTTATTGCTTGACTCAATATATTTTGTAATAGTTTTTAGCTTTATGTAATTCAACACATAACCTTTTTCTCCCACAAAAACTTTATTATTTTTTATTATTTTGTGCTTTCTATTCTTCTCTTCTACACCACTTTATCATATCTTTTATTTTTCTTACATATGAAAATTGTTTAAAAAATTTCGCCAATCTACAGTAGCTAGCAACAAGAGAATACGGCATTAAGGTGTAGGGGTTACTGTACTTCAAGTTCTGCAGCATACAAAGGGAGCTAAGAATATATAAAAAGCTTTCCTTTTTTTTTCTCCTTATTTTGGTTTCTCACTACAACAATGTATTTTGTACCCACACAAGAAAAAATAAGGAACAGTAGTAGTTGAATTATTAAGAACATTTAGAGCTAGCTACTTATGATAGAGTTAGAGCTCCATTTATTGATGGGTTCCACTTTAACATGTGTACTCATTTCCAACATTCATGGTTGGTCAAATTTGGTACGAGGAAGTTTATTTCTTTTTGCATTATGGTTCCGTTGCACTTTTACATGCAACTTGCTAGAAGTATCATGTTACTACTATTATAATATTACATTAATTGCCAAGCCTTTTTACACATAAAAAAGTGTCAAACCTATTAATATTAAATTTTTTTTTCAGATCCATATCTTCTTTTTATATTTTACATCTCTGTTTTTTCATCGTAAAGAGAAGACTTAAGGTTTTAATTTTAAAAGTTGTAGCCTAAATAAAAAATACATAAAGTATTAAAAAAAAGTTATCCGATGGAAATATTATTCAAGGAAATAATATATTTTGGAAGGTGTGACTTCTAAATTATGGGACAAGGCGATGGATTTTGGAGTAGTAGGAGGTGAGGATGTTAATTACCATGTGGAAGCTATTAAACTTTTGAAGAGACGAGACCAAGATTCAAGTAGCAAGAAGGGAGTTCATCAAACTATTTTATGATGAATATTCTTTCTTATAATATTGGAGGGTGTGGTAGTCTAATAAAAAAAAGCGCCTTGCACTTTTGATTAGAAAGGAGGACTTTGATGTGTGTATTTTGCAAGAAAATTAATTTGAAAAGGTAGATGAAAAGCTTGTAGCTTCTTTGTGGGGGAATAATGATGTTGAGTGGTCTTTTAAAGGAGCTTATGAAAAATTGGGGGATATGCTTATTATGTGAAAAAAAGGTTTGTTTGGTCTTTTTTTAGTTTTTTGGATAAATGTTTTGTCGGGATAAAAGTAAGGTGGAAAGAGGAGGCCTACTTCTTGGTGAATGTTTACTCTTGTGAGTGGGGATTGAAAAGGGAGCTTTGGAAGGAGCTTTTGGGAAAGTAAACCAAAAGTTCTAGGTAGGAAATGGTGTATTGAGGTGAATTTAATACGGTTAAAAAGGTTAAAGAAAAAAGAGGGTGGCTATGAATGTTCATGGGCGTGAGTTAAAGGAGTTTTATGATTTTATTGAAAAGTTGGAGTTGACTGATCTTCCTTTAAATAGGAGGAAATTAACGTGGTTTAATCTTAGTGGCAAGGTGATGAGTAGATTGGATAGATTTTTGGTATCGGAGGATTTGATTGTTAATTAGGAGATTGATGGACAGATGGTGGGAAAGAGAGATTTTTTCGATCATTGTCCTATTTGGATCAAAGGGAGCTACTCCAATTGGGGTCCCAAACCTTTCAAGTTCTTAAATTGTTGGATTCAACATATAGGCTTCTTTCCTTTAATGAAGAATGTTTGGAGTTCTTGTGATGTTTCTGGGAATGATATTTTCTCTTTTAAGAAAAAAACTCAAGTTTCTTAAAGGAAGGTTGAGAGTTTGGAACAAAGAGATATTTGGCTTAGTAAATTTGGAGGTGGAACGAGCTATTGATGAGCTTAATGCTTTAGATTTAGATGTATCCAATAAGATGCCTTTCTATGGAAGGAGTGTTCGTTATCAGAGTTACTCCAATGGGCAGAAATTTGTGTTTGCTGGAGTAGGTGGAAGAGGGGTTTATCGAAGACTTAATCGGGGAGGGTCAAATTTGGTGGAGAAATATGTATCATGAAATTAAGAAATGGGATGAATCTATGGTAGATGACAGCAGGGTGATGTGGATTCGTATTTACGATGGATTTTGGTCTGAATTTTTGGTGGACACCATAGAACAGTTTTCTGCTTTAGGGGATATTGAAGTTTCTAACTTAAAGGGCCTGAAAGATGAAAACAAAGTTAACCATGAAGATGTTCCGAAATTTGATAGAAAACTTTTATCTGAATCTTTAAGTGATAATTCAGGGGCTAAGAGGAATGTTTTGTTATCTCATAATTGTTTGGATATGAGTTTCTCACTAGGACCTTTCGATATGGCTTTAGGCAAGATAAATGATAAGGAAGTTTATCAGGAAAAGGAGCACACTGGTGAGGACGGTTCATGGAAGGATATAGTGAGAAAGTTAGTTATTGATAATTCTGGGTTTTCAGGGATAGTCGAGGGCGATTCTGGGGTAAGGCAACAGCTTTTTCTTTCTGATACTCAGGATCAAACAGAGGTCTCCTGCACTTTAGCAATTGGGGGTATCCAGAAAGTTAAAAAACATAAAGTTTAAAAAATTAACGGAGATGGGGGTATGTTACAAAAAGGGAAAAAGGAAAGGGGCAGGGGCGAAATCTATTAAATCTAAAATGGTGCAGGGGGTAGAAAAGAGTTCAGGGGCTGTTATAACACAAGTATGGAAGGTGGTAGCTTAAACAGTGGCAGTGCTGCTGTTTGTTATGGTGATCATAGTGAAGAGACGACGATATGCAGAAATAATAGAAGGAAATGGGAATTGTTTGACTGTAACTTTGGAGACAAACTTTGGTTGGCAATCAAGGCCTTGGGAGTGGTGGCAGTGGAGGGGCAGAGCATTGAAGGTGGTAGGATCAACAACTTGGTGTATGAAGGAGACAAAATTGATAGAATGAGGGAGTTAAAAAAAGTGTTGAAATGATCATAGGTTCTATGAATGTTATAGGGGGAGCTAATATAATTAAGAGGAGAAGAATTAGCAATTTAATTAAGAAGGGGAAATTAATTTCTCCAAAAGTAACATCCTTGGTGTGAAAGTAGGGGATTGGTTCTTCAACTCGGCAACGGCATTCCTTACTTGCAAGAAAGGTGGGATTCCTTTCAAATTTTTAGGAACTATGGTGGGGGAGAGTCCTAGAAAGAAGAAAGTATGGTTGGAGGTGGTAAACAAAATAAGGGGTAGACTTCCATGTTGGAAGGGAAGGAACATATCTATGGGAGGAAGAGTTACTCTTATAAATGCGGTTTTAAATGCAATTCCAAAGTTTACTTTATCTTTTTACAAATCTCCTTTAAAGGTTATAAAAGAGATAAGAAGGCTTCAAAGTGACTTTTTATGGAGTGGGAAAGTTGGATAGAAATGTATTCATTTGGTAAAGTGGGAGAAGGTTTGTAAACCAATAGAGAAGGGTGATTTAGGAGTGAGGGATATAGGGGAGGTGAACAAGGCTCTTCTTTTAAAGTGGAAGTGGAGAATTTTGAAGGAGGATAAAGCCATTTGGAGTAGATTTCTACTGTTGAGGTACCATTGTCCTAAATTAAAGATGCAAGTTCCTAGAGGAGAAATGAAAAGAAGGGATGATTCTATTTGGTTGAGGGATATCGTTAATAACGATTTGATAGATGATTTTGTAGTGAGCGGTTTTACCAGTTGTTTCAAATGTTGTTGCAAAAACCGTAAGAATATTATTTTTTGGCATAGTTTATGGTTGGGTGATCAAACTCTTCGTGAGCTATTTCCGGAATTGTTTGATATATCAACCATTAAAAACTGTGCAGTTGCAGATGTGTTGGTTTGGACTAATAGAGAGCATGAGTGGGAGTTGGAGCAGCAGTTCAGCCGCGGTCTTGACACACAACCAGTAGCAGCAGCTGTGGTGGTGTCCCCCAGCTGGATTCGGTTGCAAGCTGAGTTGGAAAAGGTGAGTTTAATTGAAAATGAGACCGATTGCTTATGTGTCGAGAGCAAATACGAAAAATGAGTTTTCGGTAGCTAGCATTTCCAATATTGTTAATGTTTCTAAATCCTTTTCTTGGGCACCAAATTTAATTTATTTGCTAAAGGTTATGTTGGATATTAGAATTCCTCATAAGTTGAAATTTTTTGCTTGGAGATTTTTCATTGAAAGATTGCCATCCAAAGATCTTTTGATGAAAAGAGGAGTTTCTAGTTTGGATAATTTGGATTGTGTTTTTTGCGACAATCATTCGGAGAATTTCTCTCATCTGTTTTTTAATTATAGCGTGGTGAAAGAGATTTACAAAAATTTGTATTGTTGGGTGGGTGATATGGATGAGCTCAATGGGGAAGAATTCTTGAATTTTGGTTTAATTCAAGAAAAAGTGAAGAATGCTAATCATAGGGTGAAGTTCAACATTATTTGGATAGCCATAATTTGGAGTATTTGGTTTATGAGGAATGCAATTATTTTTTAGGGGTCTTCTTTTTGCTATGATGTGGTTTGCTCCAATATCATTTTTCTATCTTGGAGATGGTTGTCTTATGGATACACTAAGTTTAGATCTAATTACTATGATTGGTTTAAACTTCTGTTATCTTGTACAAACACTTTTTAGTGTCTTTGTGTAAGGGTTGCATCCCTAGTGCGATTTTTATATTCAATCAATTGCTTATTAAAAAAAATAAGAAGGGGAAAGCATATATTTTTATGGTGCAAGAGACTAAAATTTCCAACATGAAAGAGGAAATAGCAAAGAGCTTCTAGAGTTCAATCGACATAGATTTCTCTTATTCAAATTCAATGGGAAGGGCGGGGGTATTTTGATTTTGTGGAAGGTCGACAAGATGGAGGTTTTGAATAGCTTTAAAGGGGAGGGATTTTTGGGGATTAAAGTTTGTTAGAAGAAAGTTATTTATTATGTTGTGAATATATATTCGTCGTGTGACTTTAGCATGAAGAAGACTTTGTTGAGGGATTTGTTACTTTTGAAGGAACCCTTCATGGATGGAGATTGTATTTTAGGTGGAGACTTCAATGCTATTAAAAATAGTAGAGAAAGGAAAGGGAGGGTGGATATGATAAATCACAATGAAGCGGATCTTTTTGCGGAATACATTAACAAGAGTTCTTTGGTTGATGTCCCGTGTAAAGGAAAAATATTTACTTGGTATCGTGGAGATGGAAAATCAATGAATAGAATTGATTGGTTTCTTCTTTCGAATAATGTTATTAATCGATGGGGAGTCGTTGGTCAATGTATTGGCTCTAGGGATATTTTGGATCATTTCCCGATTTGGCTAGTGGCAGATAATTCAAATTGGGGTCCCAAACATTTCAAGTTTAACAATGAGTGGTTCTCTTTTGATTCTTTCATTCCTTTTGTGGAAAAAATAATGGAATAATTTGAAGGTGGAAAGAAGGGGAGATTTTATCTTGAAAGAAAAACTTAAACTTCTAAAAGGCACGGTTAGATGGTGGAATTTGGAAGTGTTTGGGAAGATTGATTTGGAGTTGGAGGAGGGGGTTCTAGATATAAGAAAGGAAGCTACTAGTCAATTTTGAAGGTGTTTGAAGATTAAAGAGATCATGCTTCTTCGAAAATCTAGATTAGGATGGATTAAAGAGGGAGACTCAAATAGTTGTTTTTTTCATAAGGTGATGAAACAACAAAGAAGACATAATCATATAGGACTCATTTGTACGATGGGTGGCTTGGTGGACTCAGTGGAAGGGGTGAGGGAGGAGGTGTGGAATCAATTTAGGAATAAATTTGTGGAACCGGAAGAGTTACGTCCTTTGTTGGAGGGAGTGGACTTTAAAACTCTAAGTGAGGAGGAAGAGATGGACCTTGAGAAATATTTTCTTGAAGGAGAGATAAAAGAGGCGATTTATGGTTGTGGGGGAGAGAGAAGTCCGGGCCCGGATGGGTATTCTTTTCTTTTCATTAAGAAATGTTGGTATTTCCTTAGATATGATTTCATTAGTTTCTTCAATTATTTCTTTAATGTTAATGCTCTTTCCAAGGCTATTACTTCTTCCTTCTTAGCATTGATTCTCAAGTCACAAAATACGATAACCTTGGATGACTATAGGCCTATTTGCTAGATGGATGTATGTACAAAGCGGTGGCTAAGCCTTTGGCGGGTAGATTGAAAAGAGTGTTGCATTCTTTAATTTCTCCTTGTCAAAGCGCGTTCGTTCCAGGAACGTAATCATTGGATGAGGTGTTAGTTGCCAATGAGGTAGTGGATGATGTGAGGAAAAAGGTACAAGTTGCTCTCTTTTTAAAGTTGATTTTGAAAAGGCTTACGATAAAGTGAGTTGGATTTTTTTGAGGTACATGTTAAGGAGGATGGGCTTCGGAACCAAATGGCGGTGGTGGTTGGAGTTATTGATTTTTAATTGAAATATGTCGGTTATTGTAAATGGTAGTCCAACCAAAGAGTTTGGAGTTTCTAGAGGTCTAAGACAAGGAGACCCGTTATCACCTTTTCTTTATGTGATAGTGGCGGAAGGTCTAACGGGGCTAGTGAGGAAATCTATCGAAGTTGGGGAGTTTGGGAGACTTGCTTTTAATGGGTCTTTGTTGGGCGAATATTCTTCAATTTGCAGATGACACTTTAATAGTGGGTGAAGGTTCTTGGAAACAAGGGCTATAAAAGTGGTGCTTCGGGCGTTTGAACTTGTATCGGGTCTTGGTATTAATTACAATAACAGCAAATTGATTGGAATTAACACTTTAATAATTTTTTGGAGGCCGCTTCTTATTTTCTTTCTTGCAAGGTGGAAGAGAGAAATTTCTATTTTCTTGGCATTCCTGTAGGCTTCAATCCAAGGAAGGAATTGACATGGATCCCTCTTTTATCAAAGATGAAGAATCGTTTGGAAGGGTGGACTAATCGATTTCTTAACTTGGGAGGTAGGATCAGGCTTTTGAAGTCTATTTTGAGCTCCTCAGCAATCTTCACTATGTCTTATTATAAAATACCGGCGAAAGTGGTGAAAAAGATTACGAGGATTCAAAGTAAATTTTTGTGTAGGGGTGGAGGGGGGGTGGAGCATAGAAGGAAGATCCATTTGGTGTGTTGGAAGGATGTCAAATTACCATTTGAGAAAAGGGGATTGGAGGTGAAAAACATTGCTAAGTTCAATTTAGCCCTTCTAAACAAATGGAGATGGCGGATTTTGTAAGGTAAAAATTCTCTTTGGTTTTATATTTTAAAAGCTCATTATGGAGATTCATCGTCACAAGTTTTTGGTGGTGGTGATGTAAATCTTTCTTCTTCTCTTTCATTTTGGTGGAGAGATATTTTAAAAATAGGAAAGGATTCTTTTCTTGATCCTATAGTGGATTGTTGTAATTAAGTGGTGCCTAACAGTTTTAATACCCCTTTTTGGGAATCAAGATGGTTCGAAGGTATTGTTTTAAAGGAGGAATATCCGGATTTATTTTCGGCATCTAGCTTGAGAGGGTGTCGGTGGCGGTAATGGGGGGTTGGAAAGAGGGTTTGTGGCAATGGGGTGATTTTGGTATTAGACCGGTGTTTTTGGAAATTCTGGAATTTTTGGTTAGCTATAACTCTTTTCGGATGCGCTTGGAAGGATTTAGTAGGCACGTGGAAGGAAAATTTAAGGTAGAATGGAATTTTTCTTCCGATGATGATTTTTCGGTTTCTTCGTGTTACGATTTTTATGGTAGATCGCTAATTCCTTTGGTCCGCATAACAAATGTGATGGTGCTTTTGGGCTTTTGTGGAAAATGGATGTGCCTTATAAAATTAAGGCTTTTGGTTGGAGGCTTTTTCGCAATAGACTTCTAACTAAGAATCTCTTGGTAAATAGAGGTATTTTCTTCTCTTATGAAAATTTAACTTGTACATTTTGTGGGATTGATTTGGAAAATCGAGATCATTCCTTTTTTAATTGTTTGGTGGTTAGGAAGATATGGAGTGAGATTGATTGTTGGGTAGGTAAATTGGATAGGATGGCAGAAGAGTGTTTATTTCATTTTATGGATTAACACTCCTTTTTTCGATTTCATAAGGTTAAAGATACTAAGTTAGGAGTAGTTTGACTTGCCACTTCTTGGGCGATTTAGTTAGTGAGGAATGAATTTTTGTTTTCGGTATGAGGCTTGGAGCTTGAACAATACCGTTTGGAACATTAAGCTTTTGGTTTGAAAGTGGTTTAATTGTGGGAAAATTACACACTCCAATTATTCTTTCTACGAGTTTAGTAAGGATCCTTTTTTATTTCTCTCGTAACTCTAATTGGTGTGTAATCTTTCTTTTTTGCCGGGTTATCCCGCTCTTTGTATAATCGAGTTGAAGAACCCTTAGTTCTCCTTTTTAATATAGTTCCTTGATTATTCAAAAAAAATAATTAAAGATAAGGAGAGTATGCTTAGCCAAAAGTCTAGGCCAAGATGGTTAGTGGAAAGGGACTCTAATTCTAAATTCTTTGATAAATCAATGAAAAAAGAATAGTTCGTTAGGTCTCAAAGTGGGAGATGGTTGGGTGGAAAAAGTGGAGGAGGTGAAATTTGAAGTTTTTAATCATTTTCAAAAATGGTTTCATGAAGCTTGTTATAGAAAACCTTCTTTAGAGGGAATCTCTTTTCCTAGTTTGAATAGTGTTGATTGTGCTTTGTTAGAAGAGCCTTTCTCTCTTGAAGATATTAAAGCGGTCATTTGGGATAGTGATGGGATAAAAATCCCGGTCCGGATGGTTTCAATTTGAATTTCTATAAAGGATTTTGCGAGAATATTAAGGATGATCTCATGAAGTTCGCAAATGAGTTCTATGTTTGCAAAGATGATCACATGATATTTGTCTCACAAAAAATGTATTGTATTTACATTATAATTTTAATTTTTTTCTATTATTTCTTATTTTAATAGGTTAACATTGTGTCACTCTCATCTTTTTATTATAGTATGATAAACTATTATTTTTGTGAGACTATATTTCTCACCCTCTAAAGTCACGTACTATAATCTTTTTATTTCAATTCAATTTATATAATAGGTATGCCACCGCCACCACTCTCGTATAGTTATTTGATATGTGTTCTCATGGTTCTCATAATTTTAGATTTTTTGTGCATCAAGAATATATTTTGAAATTATTATATGTCAACATGTATTATAGAACATTCTTTTCAAGAATGTGAGCTTAACTCACAATTTTTACATGTATTTTGATCTATAAAATTTAAAAAATTATTTTTTTATTGAACCATTGATATTTGTCATCCAATACTAATTAATTTGATTGTGACTAATATAATAATTGAACGATTAAAAATTAAAATAATATATATTATCATAGAAGAAAAATCTTATAAACTCTATAAATAATATTAAATATAATTATACAATTATATTTTAAAATACATTCGACCATCACTATATGATTATATCTACCAAATTTTTAATTAGTTTTATGGTCAAAATAGTTTTAAGCACTTATGGTAAAAGTAAATTAAGGTTAAAATTTTCTATATATATAAACTAAAGATAACTCATTATTATATTTAAACTATGCATTAAAGTTTCTTCTAAAACACATTTTTTACATTTCTTATAATAATCCGTTCTTTCTTCTATTTTTTAATAATTAACTTATATAAATTTTAATACAATTTTATAAAATAAAATTAAAATTTAACAATAAAAAACAAAACGTAATCATAAAATAATTAAAACACAATATTGAATAAATTTAAACAAATTTGTATCTGTGCATCGACAGATTTTTATTATTTTTATACTATTATAAGTTCTACCTAATCATTGATGATATATTTAATAATTATTTTAAAAAATAATAATAATCATAAAGTAATTAAAGCTCAACATAAAATAAATTAATATTCTAATTGTAATTTATTTTCTGCAACAAACAAAAGCTGCAGAGATAATAACATTTATGATTTATAGATCTAATATATGTATTAGTGACCCTTTATAAGCTATTAATGTCACCATGTATATATAATTGTTTAAATTGAAGTAGGAAATTGCTTGGAGTTTAGAATCTTGAGGTTTTTTAATATTTATATTTTCATTTTCTCCTTCTTGCAAAGCATAATTTTTGTAACTGAAGTAGCTATTCTGTTATTTTCCTTTTTTTAATGCTTGAAATGATAATATATCAAACAAAAACATAAAATTTTAAGTTGAAGAATTATAAACCCTTTGTAAATACTCTTAAACGAATACTCTAAAACTGGGTTACCTTATTTCCTTCACTTTCAGCGAATGCTCAACTTGAATAGCTAGGAAGAACAATCTTCCTGATCTTTTTTGAATGTGCAGTAGCTAGTATTTGATGATCTGCAACAAAAGAATGTGCATGTGTGTTGTAATGATTAATTTATGATCCAAAAAAAAGAGGAAGGATTCAAATAAAGTAAAGTAGCTATTTTGAAATTCGTCATAATTGATATAAAGCTTCAATTAGTGATTGGTTTCACTTACACATTTGTAATCAATTAATTTTCAAGTGTAAAGAAAACCAAAGGTAAATATTTGCGTCTGTACGGTTTATATATTTAACAAATTCAAAATTGGAAACACAAATCATGTATCAAGTAAATTAGAAGGTTCAACAAAATGCTAGGTCGTAGTAATTGGATCCTACTGTGTATGTTTATGAAAAATCGAAGATTGAATTGAAAAGGTAAAAAATAATATGACTAATTAAAAAAAAAACATGATTGTTTGTTACCTTATTTCAGCAGTAAATGTTGAAGCTGTATGAACAATCTTTCTCCAATCTGCATTAGCTAGTATTTGATGGTGTTGAGCAAAAGAATCTTCATGTGCGTTGTAGTGATTAACACATGATCCATAAAAAAACAAGAATGGATGCAATAAAGTAAAGTAGCAGTACATGAAGCAATCTCTTTCCTTAGTATCAAGTAAAGGTTCAATCCTTACCAAACTTTACATCTACCTAGAAATATTCATGTATCAGCCATCCAACTCTGTAAATTTATGAGAAATGGAAAAGAATAAAGAAAAATCTAAACAGCAAAAATTTAAAATTAATGGTTCACTGAAATCAGATGCAAAATTGCAATCCACATGGATTAAGAAAAATCTATCTCAAGTCTCAACACATAACAATTAGAAAGCAAAATCCCCTAAATAGTTACAAATCCTAAAACATCTAAGACCTGACATGTCTCCATTCCTTTTTTCATTTGTATGCAGTGTGCATATATCTTTATCTTTATTCTTTCCTATTTGAATTAATGTTATATGGCTTTTCATATTTTACATTTTAGCTGTCACGAAATTGAAAAATTGTGGAAGAGACAAACACAAAATGACTGAAAGAAAGAAACAAACAGCTTCTACTGGTCAAATATGATTTCAAATGCATGATTTTACAGGCTCGTAAATAGACAGACTTAAGCCGATCATGGAAGCAAAATGGCTCTCATGTTATTAAATGAGTTTAATACAAATTTATTTATTCTGCATTAAAATATCACCTTTTAATTTTCCTTATAACAAAATATACACTCTTTAATCTCAAATTGCCTATAATACTCTCATTGATAATTAGTCCTCGAAGAAGACTTTCTCATACAATATTTATTATTATAATTATTATACAACATCCTTGCAAGGCGGGTTAAAATTGAATTTTTTTAATTTTTAATTTTGCAATTTTCTCTTAATTTTATAATTAAAATATAGGTTAATTTATTATTATGGATGATAAATATATTATATTGTTGATGTTGAGAATTAAGCCTAGGAAAATTAGGTCTATCACAACGGTTAATAACCGTTGTGATATCTCACGCGCTTTCTAGAATACAACAACGGCTCCAAGACCGTAATGGTAAGTAACACATTTACGACAACACTCTACATAATAAGGCATGGACCCGCGTGATTATATATATATATATATATATATATATATATATTTAACCGTTGTTAAATGGGTTTTTCGTAAAGTGATAATACATTAATTGTTAACTCTGGTCAATGCAACAACACCTAATTTGAGGACTACCATGCCATGAAGGAAATCCACTATTAGTAGTACTAGTTCAAAGCTTAAATAGTCTCAGTTTTCAACTTATCTCCTAATCCCTAGGCAGTGCAACTTCTACCTAGAAATCAACATCTAGATATGAGAAATTGATATCTCACCTCCAATCACCGCAGTGATAAAACAGTCACACACCCCGTGACTAGAGGAACCCAATAGAAAGATTACACTTTCTAATAAACAATACTTAATCAAGAACCTTAATTAATAACAATACTTAACAAGCTTGAGTCATTTGAGAGTTTTCGGTCCAATATCATTTCGACACGTTCTGGGTCAACTTCGAAAGAAGTTGGATGACAAGGGTGAAAAGATGTTACAAACAATAGGATTGTGATCAGTTAGGATGTTATGGTCGACGAGCTGAAGCCTTTTGATAGTAGAAAAATTACTTTGACAGGTCACGTAACCGGTTACCAGAATGGCGTAACCGGATACGGACGCGATTTCCTGCTACCAAAAGTTGTTGGAACTGGTGTAGCAGAAGGCGAAACCAGATACGAGAATTTCGTAACCGACTACGACAATGAAAATGCAGAAAATCGGGTTGCTACATGCACTGAACAACAACTTGTGGAAGCTGAAATTGGGGAACCTAATAGACGACTAACTACACAAAGTGGTTTGCCTCAAAGACTCCGAAATTGTGAAGTATTTCACGATAACAAAATCAATGATGATGACGATTTCGTTCACTTTGGGCTTATGGCCAAATCTGAGACCGTTAGCATGAAAGAGGCATTAAGTGATCCATAATAGGTGTGTGTGATGAAAGAGGAACTGAAATTTATTGAGAAGAACAGTACTTGGGAGTTAGTTGATCTACCAGAATGAAAGAAGTCAATCGGTGTAGAATAGTACTTGGGAGTTTATGTAGAACAACCCCCTGGGTTTGTTGTGACAAATAGAGAGGGAGGGGTCTACAAATTGAAGAAAGCGTTTTATGGTTTGAAACAAGCTCCAAGATCTTGGAACAAACGCATAGATGGTTTCTTAGTCAACGTTGGCTTCAAGAAATGTGTTTTCGAGCATGGTGTATATGTGAAGACGGATGCGAGCAAAGATGTGATAATAGTTTTCTTATATGTGGATGACTTGTTGAACATAGGCAATAATGAGTTGGTATTTCTAAGTTCAAGAATGAACTTGTGGAAGAGTTTGAAATGAGTGACATTGGGGTTATGACTTACTTTCTGGGCATAGAGTTCCACAAGTCAAAATTAGGATTGCTCATGCACCAAATGAAGTATGCACTTGAGATATAGAAAATGTGTGATATGGAGCATTGTAATGCTGCCAATACACCAACTGAAGCAATGTTACAACTGTGCAAAAGTAATGATGAGCAAAATATGGATCCAACGCAATATAGAAGATAGATTGGATCATTATGGTACTTGTGCAATACGCGGCCAGAATTGAAATTTAGTGTCGGTATTGCGAGTTGATTCATGGAGACTCTGAGATTGGGATACTGTCGAAGCGAAGAACAAGTTGCAGATTTGTAGATGAAAGGGGTCACAAATGTTGTATTCAAGAAGTTAGTGATGAGATTGGGCTTGAAGAACTAGAAGCATTTGAATTAAGGTGGTGTATTAGATGTGCATAATAATTCAAACGCATTGTATAAGCTTCTGGATGTGAACTAGTGTAAATAGCTTATCAAATAAGCACTTCTGCAAGTTGGACATTGGTTTTGTCGAGGCCGTAACATGTTACAGGAAATAGCGTAACCGATTACAGCAAATTTTTTTCATTTTCTGGGTTTCTGTTTGAGTAGGCGTAACCAGTTACAGTATTTGGCGTAGCCGGTTACGAGCCCGAGTTTGGGTTTTTTTTAGCATATTTTTAAGTTGTTTTGTAATCCACTTTTTTTGATAGTTTGTATAAATATCCTTCAATTGTAACATCTATTATATATATTAAAACAGACTCCTAACATATTTGCCACATAAAATTATTTTTGTCACATAACATTATTTTTACGACATCACTCATAATCTTATGTGGCATCTTCTAAATTACATCTTCATTTGTCAAAAGCCAAATTCACATAATGATTGTACTTGAGATCACGAGTTCAAATCTTGAAAAATACAAAAAAAAAAATTAACCTAATAACTACTTAAATATTGTCATAAAACTTATATAGTAAAATTTCTATTTTTTGTGCAATTAATTTTTAATTTATAAACAAAAATTATAAAAAAATATTAACCTAATAACTACTTACATATTCTGATAAAACTTATAAAAAATATTTTCATTTCTCTTTTAATTCTTCTTTATTTTAATAAAATTAAAATAAAAGAAATTTTACATATCTCTTCCATGTAATATATCTAAAATAATTTCAATTTTTTTTTAAATAAACAAATTGCTATACTACTCTTTCATCATATAATTTACTACAAAATAAAGAATACTCTTATGATAAACACATTTTAGTTTTAACATTTAATATTAAAATCACATTGCAAAAACTTAAATACACTAATATATATATATATATATATATATATATATATATATATATATATATATATATATATATATATATATATATATTAAAAACATGCTCGAGATTCAGCTCATTACAATATTTTATTCTTATTGTAAGAAATATTTTGAAAGATATAACTTTAAAATTCATTTTGAACTAAAAATTTCAACAACACAAGAATCAATCCAACTAAGTATATTTGATAAAATTCATCACTTATCAAAAGATAAAATCATGTATTGAATTTCTATTTGAGGTCACAAGTTCAAATTTTAACAAATGAAAAAGTATATAAACTTAATAACTATTTACATATATATTATTTTTCATAAAACGTATGGAACACTGTTGCTATTTTTATTATAACTATTTCTAAATTATAAAAATAATAGATAAGTTTTAAGAATTTTTTTAATATAATATCTTTCAAATTATTTTAGATTCTTTTTTATTTAAAATATTCAAAGTTATAGTAATTTTTATCATATTACTTACAACAAACAATACTTTTATGAGAAATATATTTTTGGTGTTAATCTTTATTTTAAAATCATATTTCAAAAATTTAAATACAATATAATACATATATCACTATCCATTATATATATATATATATATATATATATATATATATATATATATATATATATATATATATATATATATATATATATATATATATATATATATATATATATATATAGAGAGATATTTGTTTATAAAATATATTTATTTGTAATATAAGGTTAAAATATTTAAATTAATAATTGATTTTTTCGTATATAGAATATTTAAATAAATAAAAAAATTCTGTATATCATTTTTGGATCATAAATATCATCTTTCGTATATAAAAATATTTAAATTAATAATAGGTTTTTTTCCGTATACAAATATTATTAATGTTTAGGTATCATTTAGAAAAATATCTGGATATTTAATAAATTTTCGTATATAAAAATATTTAAATCAATTATATATTTTTTTTCCGTATACAATTATAGAAATAAAATCTTTTGCCAATAATAAGTAATTTTTTCCACATCTAAGAAAATATCATTTTTGGATCATAAATACCATCTTTCGTATATAAAAATATTAAAATTAATAATAGATTTTTTTCACGTATACAAATATTATTTATCTTTAGGTATCATTTAGAAAAATATTTGGATCAATAGTAAATTTCCGTATATAAAAATATTTAAATCAGTAATAGATTTTTTCCCTTATAGAATTTTTGAATCAAAATTTTTTAGATCACAAATAACATTTTTCATACATAAAAATATTTTGATCATTAAATATATTTTTTCCATACACAAATATTATTTATGTTTAGGTATCGTTTACAAAAATATTTGAATCAATAATAGTTTTTTTCTCGTATAACTTTTTTGAATAATTTTTTTTTTGAATCATAAATATCATTTTCGTATATAAAAATATTTATATCAATAATATATTTTTTCTAGTATACAAATATTATTTTTGTTTAGGTATCATTTACAAAAATATCTGAATCGATAGAATTTGACTATAAATAATAGGGTTAAATAAGTTTTTGGTCCCTATAAATATTGCAGTTTCATTTTTAGTCCCTCCCTGCCTTTAGGCAACGGTTTTAGCTGGTTTTGGCAACGGTTTTCTTGTAAAAACCGTTGCCTAAAGGCAGGGAGGGACTAAAAATGAAAATTGGAATATTTATAGGGACCAAAAACTTATTTAACCCTAAATAATAGTAGTATATTTTAATTGAATAAGTAATACACTTTCTCCTATATATATATATATATATATATATATATATATATATATATATATATTCCTATTTACATTAATAATATATATTTGTGAAATGACATAAATAACAAATAATTTTTCTAATATTTAATTGTGCAAACATTTTTTTATTTTTATAAACTTCATTAATGACATATATTAATATAATAATATTTTGAATCATATAGATTAAAATTAATGATAAGTGATACACATTTTTGTATTTTATCTAATAACATGTCTTTTCAAGTATACTTTTAAATTCATGTTAATTTAAATATATATTTTTTCACACTAAAATTATTATTTTCTTTAAAAAAATTATATTTTAAAATAAACATCATTTCAAATTATAATTATTCTTTATTAATATTCAATTACTAAAGTTAGTTTTTAAAATTAAATACTATTTTAAATGTAAATTAACAATCATTTAAAATAATCATAAACTAATTATTGTTTTCGGGTTGTAAGGGATGATTTATTGGAATATTTTGATTAATAATTTATTAAAAATAATAATAAACTTATAAAAGTGAAAAGAGAAAAATGATTGGAACAGTAAAAAGTGAAAAGTAAAAAATGAGTTGGAAAAAATAAAAAATAAATAAATTTTTTGTTCCTATATTGTTAATTTAGACTAAACTAACAAAATAATATTTTTTTTATTTCTAAAACAACAACTTTTCTTATATAACAGATTTCATATAAATTCTCACTATAATATTTTTTTATTGTAGTTCTTTATGAAAAAATTGAAAGTTTTACATTAACTATTTCAAAACTTAACAACTAAAATATAAAAATATTTTGCATCACATGACACATATTCAAACAACTTAAAATAAATATCTAAAAAAGGATACATGTATAAAAAGAAATGAGAATAAAAATAAAAAATAAACAATTGACCATATTTTTTAAAATTATTTAAATTTTAAAAAATAATTTATATGTCAATTTCAACTTAACAACCTATATTTTTAATTTTATTTGTAACTAACTCATTTTGTTGTTAAAAAAAATGTATAATAACTATATTAGTACAAAAAATCATAAAAAATAATTATAATATAAATATATTGACAATATTATTCAAACAAATCCTAAAATAATTAAAACTCAATGTAAAAAAAATTAATCAACACACAAACAAAAAAAATAGATTGAGAATGTCAAAGCATTCCATCGATTTTTAAAAATTAAAAGATACACGCAAACTAAAGTTTGAGAATGTCACTAATAAAGTAAACAATAACAAAAAAATAATAATAATTCATATATTATTAATCTCAAAGCATTTCATCAATTTTTATAAATTTAAACATACACACAAACTAGAAAAATTTGTTTGAGAATGTCAACAATAAAGTAGATAATTATAATAAAAAAATGTAAAAAATAACAACAAAAAAAAAGATTTTAAATTTTCATACATTCTTCAAGTTGTTTCAATTGATTCATTTATTATTGTAAATCAATCAAATTAGGCTTTCTTAAAAACTTATCCAATACGGTAACTATATTCCTTTGTTGGTTTTATTAGCCGTTTGATAGTTTCTAAAAATTAATACCAAAAATCGAAAAAAACAAGCCACATCGGTTTGATTCAGTTTTTGAACGAAAAAAATTGATTTTTTTAATTTGATTTTAATTATTGATTTAATTGATTTTTTTATCCACTTACAACAACTAATTAATAACATAATATTGTCATATTATTTACTTTCTATGAGGTTAAAATGGTTAAAGAAAAAAGAAGCTAGTATTTGAATCTTCATGTGCCTTGTAGTGATTAACATATGTTCCCAAAAAAAACAGAAAGAATGGATGGAATAAAGTAAAGTAGCAGTCCTTGAAGCAACCTCTTTAATATATAAAGTAAAGGTTCAATCAGTGAAAAACTTTACAGCTAGTTAAAAAGAAATCCATGATTTAGGGTTTACAAAATTCTAAGTAGCAGTAATCGAATCAAAAATGTAAACAACATGCATTAAGAAAAACCTATCTCAAGTCTTAACACGTCAGTATGAAAGCAATATTCACAACAAGGCACTCATTATATAAACAACAATTTGTTTTTAGATTAGAGCAGCAAAGAAACAACAGAAAAAGAATATTGAATAAATGCAATTTAAAAACAATTTGTTTCTTTAAGTTTCCTGGCTTGATCAACTAGTCTTTTAAGCTTGTCAACCAGACTTTCAGCGACAATGCATGCATCTACAGAAATTACAAAGGTACCTCTCTTTCCATATATCATTGTTATTTGCAAAATTAATTAATGATTTCAATCTAACACCCAATCATTTTCACATATCATTGTTAGTCCAAGGCTACGGATCCATCTACAGAAACTACAAAGGTATCTCTCTTTCCATGTATCATTGTTATTTGCAAAGTTAATTAATGATTTAAATCTAACACCAATCATTTCCACATATCATTGTTAGCCCAAGGCTACGGATCCGGAAGAAAATAGTAGCAGGTACATAAGATGGAAGAAAAGTACTAAAGCATTGCTGAGTTCTGTACGCAAACAAACATGTGAACCGTATAGCATTCCCGTTGTTCCAGACAACCTTCGGCAATCGAATGAGAGTGCCTACATTCCAAAAGTTGTTTCCATTGGCCCCCAATATAAAGAAAGGAGGGAGCTATTACAAGCGGAAGAGATCAAATGGCGCTGCGTCACCACTCTTCTTAGTCGAACATTTGGGCTGGATGCAATAGAAAACTGTATGAAAGCAGTTTTGGAGATAGATGAAACTGTTCGTGCAAGCTACGTAGATAAAATCAAACTTGATAGGTACGATCTTGCAACGAATATCGTATTTGACGGGTGTTTTCTGTTAGAACTAATCATTTGTGAATCTAAGTATGATTCAGAGTTACCAATACCATTTAATGGCACTAGTCCCGGAATAGAAGTAAAAAAGATGGACTATGTCATGAGCGATCTGATGCTATTGGATAATCAGATACCGATTTATATTCTTGAAATATTGTTCACAAATCTTCTTGGTTCCTCTCCCCAAATGCGAGAGTTCATACAAAATCTGGTTCTTCCTGTCTTCGGCTATTCGGGGAAATTGATGGTTAAATCCACCGTCCACTTCCTTGATATTGCTTACTCCTACCTGGAAATGGAATGGATTGATCAAAAGAAAAAGAAAGAGGAAGAGGAAAATGTTATACCTGATGACAAACTCATTAACCAATATCGAGATATAGATCAAGATCCAAATCTAAAACTAAATCTAAATCGCTGTGCCACGAGACTCAAAGCTGTCGGTATAACAATCGAATGTCTTGACGTACCCGATAAAAAGAACTTTATAGCTTTCACCGAGTTCAACAGAGAAAAAAGGATACTAAGAATTCCAAAGCTAGTAATCAACAACCAAACAGAAGCAACTTGGCGGAGTTTCATCGCATGGGAGCATCATAAGAAAAAATTGAAGAGTGGTTCTGTATCAGATACTGACAGGCTTAGTGTATGCACTTCGTCTGCCATGCTTTTCAGCGATTTGATATGCTGTACAGGTGATGTTAAACTACTAAAAGACAAGGGAGTCATAGTAGTAGACGACACATTGAAGCTGAGCAATAGAGATCTGGTGGCTTATTTCCATTTAATCGCAAAGGGTGTTGATCGTCGTATTATTGACTTAAATCATTTCGCCATGTTTGATGCCATGAACACAATTCCTACGAAAAATTACGTCACTAAAGTGTTCATATTTCTGCTCCATCTCTTTTGCAAATTTTTCGACTGGTGTTACAATGTTCACGAATTTTTCAAGACCGGTTACAACTATGCTTTTTCCATTGTAGGTATTCTCACCGTTGTCCAGACTTGTTACTCAGTTGTTTCCTATCATTTTCCCAAAAAATAGTAACCATGCAGTTTGTTTCCCAGTTGACTTTCCAAAAAAGAAAATGAAATGTGGTTTGTCTCCTTGAAACCGCATTTCACTGTCACTTATTTCTTTATGTCAATTTAACTTCAGTTTCATTTTAATTTCTATGTTCATGACTCATTCAGCTTTAATTTCTGCGCGCTGTGCGCCGTTGTGTAATTTATTTTTTTGTATTTTATGTAATTGAAATAATTAATAGGAGTATTAATCTCTCAAAAAAGTAAGTTTGTTTTATATAGATGATATATGGCTATTAAATTTTAAATTTTATTATATTAAAATTAAAAAATGATATTTGAAATAATATATATATATTTTTTTTTTAATAAGCAATGGAATTAAAGAGAGCAAAAGGGATGCTCCACCCCAATACAAAGGAATTACAAGTTAAAACATAAAAGAGGTTGGATATTCCAACCATAGTAATTACATAACGGCGCCTTCTTGTAAAAAGAACACAACCAATTCCAAGATAAGCTAACAATCTCCGACATGCAATCTATAAAACTGAAGGATTCATCTTTAAAAATGATAGCATTGCGATTGATCCACAACATCCAAGTCGAAGCAAGCCAAACGACCGACACAATAGCTCTCATTGAAGGGGAAGAAATCTTATCACAATTATAGAAGAAATCTATAAAGTCCTCAAGAGACAAAAAATCTCTTTGTATTTGTTGAGATTTGAACTTGTGACCTCAAATATAAATTTAATACTTGATTTTGTCTTTTGAGAATTGATGAATTTTAGAAAATATACTCGGTTAACTAAGTATATTTAGTTGAAGTGATTCTTGTGTTGTTAGAATTTTAGTTCAAAATGAATTTTAAATCCATATCTTTCAAAATACTTCTTATAATAAGAATAAAATATTGTAGTGAGTTGAATTTTGAGTATGTTATTGATCTATCAGAAAATTATATATGTATTATATTGTATTTTTTGTGATTCTCAACCTAAAATATGACACACAAATGTTAATTTTATCAACTTAATTTACTAGGGAGTACTTTCAAAAGAATGTAATAAACACATAATAACACGGATACACGCATTCACTACATAGTACCAAAACAACTAAAATCTCACATATACAGCAAAATAAAAAGTAAATAAAAAAACGAATACATGAGAAGATTTAGGGTAAAAATTGTATAAAAAAACTTGCAGATCTTATGTTGTATTTGAAATTTTGCAAAGTAATTTTAATATCAAATGTTAAAAATAGTACGATGAAAGAGTAGTATAATATTTTTAAATAAATAAAAAGCTAAAATTATTTTAGATATATTATATGGAAAAAAATGTAAAATTTACTTTATTTTAATTTTATTAATAAATGATAGAAAAAATAAATATATTGTTTGTAAATTTTTATGAAAATATGTAAGTTTTTTTAATAAAGATGATATATTGAAAAATGAAAAGATACACAAAAAAGAAGCGGGGGACTAAAATAACCTACTAAAAAAAGACATTTCAATCCTATTTTTCACAAAATCTTATCGAATGCCAATAGGAATCTCGTCAAAGAATGTTAAGAAAATAATTGTAAGGCATATAATTAAAAAATTATTGCGAGAAAAATATAAATATTGATTTATAAGTTTTATTAAAATATGTAAGTAGTTATTAGATTAATACATTTTTTGCTTATTTTAAGATTCGAACTTGTGAACTCAATTAGCGACTCTATGTGATTTTGAATTTTAAAAAATGAAGATACATTATGGAAGATGCCATATGATAATGAGTGTTGTGGTAAAAATAGTTTGAGGTGACAAAAACAAGTTTATGTAAAATTTCTTTTATTTTAATTTTATTAATTAAAAAATAATTGCAACGAAAATAGAAGTATTGTTTTATAAATTTGTATGTGAATACGTAAGTTTTTTGCATAAAGATGATATATTGAAAAAGGAAAAGATACACAAAAAAAAGTGGGGGACGGTACAAAAATCCACCAAAAAAGAAGAGAACATAAAAAAGGCATTCGAAGCCTATTTTTTTTACAATATCTTGTCCAATGCATATATCTATCTCATCAAAAAAAGTTAAGGAATTAGTTGTGAGGCGTATAATTAAAAAATAATTGCAAGAAAAATAAAAATATTACATTATAAGTTTTATTAAAATTTGTAAGTAGTTATTAGGGTAATATGTTTTTTTACATTTTTTAGGATTCGAACTCGTGACCTCAAGTTGAGACTCTATGTGATTTTGAATTTTAAAAATTGAAGATAAATTTTAGAATATGCCACATAGAATTATGAGTGATGTGGCAAAAATAGTTTGATGTGGTAAAAATAATTTTATGTGACAAATATATTGAGAGTTTCTTTTAATTTGTATAATAATATTTTCTTTTAATTATGTTCCTCCATTTTTTTTCTAATTGTAATTTATCATTCATATCTTTATATGCTGCATTTTCAACTACCTCTCGTCACTACTACAAAAAGTACATTTCGTAACGCTACCAAATTTTATTTCACCACTACAAAAGTGTAATACCCGTATACTCTTTGGTGCTCTGAATATTGTCAATCGAGACCAATAGAGTAACCAATGGACTCAAAAGAGATTAAACCTAATTAAAATAGACTGGCCTTTGTTAATTAGTACCAGAGGGAACATTTTCGTAACATTAATAATGAGTCAATTACTCAAGTAGAGGAAATAATATAAAGAAAATATCAATGGAGATATTTTCCTTTATATCTTTTCTTCCCTATCATACAATTATTATATATGCATATACTAATTTAGATTGATATTAATCGATCGAGTTATATGCAATCGAGTAAGTTTTACCTTAGACTCCCAATTAGGTTAAAACAGTTATAGATTTAGTTTCGTAAATCCATTTTAGACGCGGTAGGAAGCATTAGAAAGATAACGCAAAGAACTATAACATAGACAGATGTCTGTATGAGTTATTCCACTATATATTTCTCTTGAGTCCGGTTAACCCCATCATAGGATAATTTGACGGGTACTCACAATGTGAAGTGAAAGTGAAATAGGTTAGAATGAGGTATGACGTGTGATGAATTTTCCTAGGGTTTATTAGGACATATTAGATTATCATTTGTGTTTCTTCTATGCTTTATTTTGTAATGAGCTGGTTCCTTGTCTCCACCATAAGACGGGAATTGTCCTCGTGTTGTTATGAGGTTGAATACATTGGAAAGTGAATCCAATGCCTCATCAAGAGATGAGAAGAAACCATAGGATTCCCTTAGTGTGTAATGGTTATAAATTGTTGTTGTGTTTCTTATGAGATTCATTCCATAATCTATGCATGAATTGTTGTTTTGTTGATTATGCATTGTGTTCCATGAATTATAATATGACTTGTTGACCGTAATGAATGCAAAATAACATGATTAAACCTTATGAGTGTGTTTACGGTGATTTACGGTAAACAACCGCTAGTCCTCCAAACTATAAATATACTTTGGTTACTCGCAGGATCGACTAGATTGATCCTAGGACATAGTCAAATAATTGTCTTTCGAGATAATTTGGTTCATGTTTGTCGGTCTCTTGTTTTGCTTCGAAAACTTGTTTATGGTATGAACATATAAATAACTTGCGAAATAAACTAACAAAGTACACAACTAAAATTAAACTGGTTACGAACGTAAATATAACTTTGACGAATGTGTAAAAGAAATGTAAATTTCAAAGATGTAAAGTGCAAGAATGTAAAGCCTTATCGAAGAAAATAAAGAAACTTGAATTAAAGGAAAGACTAGGCGAAAAAGTAAAGGAAATTTAAAGATACTTTGATTCTGTAAATAGAAATACAAACATATTTTAAGTGTGGTGTCATACGTACATTTCTCAGCGAACTCTTTTTCTTAACACTTGATACTTGAGTGATTTGTGAGTGATTTGTACAAAATGAACACCTTGGGTCCTGATACTAAGACCCTTATTTATACTAATTCAACCCTAACGGTCCTACGCTAACGAAATGCCACGTTGCTCACATGCATGCGTTTCGAATCCCTGGGGCGCCATTTGTCCTTGTTGGGTTACACAGAATATTTCGAAATTCAAATCCTCCCGCCTGAATCCTCTTTCGATACGTGACAACGTGTTCTTTAGTGAGAATGCAACGAAATACTACAAGCTTCAGTACCCTCGTATTTCAAAAAACATTTAAGTCTCGAAGACAACCTATCTCGATTCAGCTTCGATTTTAGGTATCTTCACCATAAATAACATTCTCGGAAATGGCCATTGAAAGTCATTTATTCTCGGGAATGGCCATTGAAAGCCATTTTTTCTTCGAACTCTAATTCTTTGAGAAACATATTCTCCAGTCGAAATCTCCAGCTAACAGAGTGAGGTAAACCTAAGGGCACTAAGTAAATGACTTAGAAAGATAATTTAAGTCATGAAATGGGTTATATAGTGATGCTTGGACGTAATCGTACCGCTGTGTGTACAACAGACAAGTAGTCACATGATAGAACAAGCTTTGTATGGAACATATGTGATTACATGTTTTGAATGAATCATGTTATGATGGCATGAGACTTGAATATCATTAGAACTGGTAAGTGTGACTACCTAGTGAATTGGTGACAAGGATCACCTAGTTATTAATGAGAGCAATCACGAGTATATGAGATTAATCATGTATTGGGATAGTTTGTGAACATACCATTCAAGATGCTTATTAAAATCGTTGAAAAGTAGAGAGAAGGTAGGAACAGAGTTAGAACATAAGTTGGAAGCAGAGTCTTAGGGCATCTCCAATGGTAGTATTTTCCTTTGAGTTCTCCAGCTGGACATCAATATAATAATTAAATATTGAGACAATTTGCCATGTCATAGTACAGTTGCATTGCAATGTAACTAGTAAAAAATTGTGGTACCCAATCAAATTAATTTATGAGGTAAAGTTGTGGGACCCATTAGAATTACACCAATAAAATATAAATTAAATAAATTATTTTGAGATGATATAGCTGGTGGGACCAATAAAGAACTCAAAAATGGGTTGCACCATTGAAGATGGTCTTAGCGTGAATAGAGACAGAAGAAGGTAGGGGCGGACGATTCACGTTTTTACCAACTAGGGTTTTTTTGTTATTTTGCTTATGTTGGGCTTAGATCAATAAAGCCCAATCTGCTTTCCATACTGCACACACCCAGTTTTCGGTTCACATACCCCCTCCTGGAAGATTCTTCTGTTTTTGGGCCAAGTTGCATGGGCTAGAGGATTACCCAATGTTACACCCCCATCTGTTCATTCTTGCAACCCATGTTATCTTTTTACCTTATTTGTGTTTGCTTTGTAATTTCTAGTTGATGATTGATATTGAAAAACATGTTTTCATTTTAAATTTGGAATCTATTTTTATTTTCTTATTAAAAAATACAAAAATATTTTAATTAGTTTTATTCTCTTATTTGATTTTATTTCACACTTTTATCTTTTAAATAATTAGTTAAATATTGATTTAATTAGTTGATCTCTATTAAGTAAAGTCGATTAATTTATTAATGGATTTTCCTTAATTTTGGTTAATTAATTTAATCAATTTTTAATTAAATGATCAAATGTTAACTTGTTTATTTTCCTTTTTAACTACTTATGTTTGTATATATTCATATTTTATATTTTCTTTTCCTTTTAAAATATTTTGTTCGATTTTATTTTCTTTTCTTTTTAAGCACATGTTAATTCCGTTCCACGACTATTGTGTAAGTCTCTAAAGGTCGAGCAGCAGTTGAATGCGACGTTTAACATCACACACACACACACAAAATCTTTTGAGCCAAACTACGGCTCATCTGATTCCTTAATCAGGATACGTAGGCATTAAGTCGCGGGACCTGAACGAGCACAATCTTGTATATATTTTCTTTCTTTTCCCGTGTTTCTTTTCTCTTCTTTCTTCGTGTGCTTCCCTTTAGTTTTAAGTTTAGATTTTTAGATAACACCCTTAGATTTAGACTAACAAGAGCGTTTCCCGTCGAGTACGACAGACGTAAGGAGTGCTAACCCCTTCTCCAATTGCGTAACCGACACCCTTACCTTTTCTCTTGGTCGTAAGACCTTTGGTTGTTTTTTCCTATAGGTTTTAGTCGATGTTTTCCTTTCTCATCTCGTGGGATAAATAAACAATCGATGGCGATTTCATTGATTTCATTTGATGAGTTGGATCTAGTTGTTTCACATAACCAAGGACTTCAATGCTTTCCTATAAATATCGTCATGTCGAAAGGAACCTCCAACATGCCCGTCAAAAACACCTCTAGAATCATCCCAACTAACAGCACTATAAATATGAACAGTTAAAAAGTTTTGGTGTGATTTTGAAAAAATGTGAAAGTGGTTAAAAAATTGTTCTCAGATGTACAACACTAATTATACACCCTAGTACACCTCTTCATAATGATGCAAATATTCAAAATCAATCATGAAACTTTGTACTGATTTGAAAAGCTTTTGGTGTTGAAAAAATACAAAGATTCGAATGTGTATTTGGCTAAAACATTTGTGTAGTCGAATACAGATTGTGCAGCATTCAGAAAATTTGAATAAGGTGTGCTACCCTTTTTTTACACCGTATTCGTACACGTATTTAATAACAAAGGAAAAACAGTCTTGCACACAATCGTAAGTAGAGTAAATTATTAAATGATAGAAATGATCAAGGATCATCTTCTTTGAATCTCTGATTCTCTGAAGAAGATGATGATGCTCTTGTTTATTATTCAATGGATAATTGTTTTCGTTAACCTTCATACAATGCAACAGTGCTAACTATATACAGTTGGCCCTAAGCTTTAGCTAGCCCAACCCACTAATGGGCCTTACTGCTACCAGCCTACAAATATCAAGGCCCATAGGTCTATTATACTCTAATACCCCCCCTCAAACTGAAAGAAGGTGATCAATGTGAGCCACTTTGAGTTTGCTGCGCAGCTCCTGAAAGGCAGTCGTGCCTAGAGGTTTGGTAAGGGTATCTGCAACTTGCATAGCAGCTGGCACATGTTGAATCTTCATGTTACCTGCGACAATTCTTTCACGAACGAAGTGAATGTCAAGTTCAATGTGCTTTGTGCGAGCATGAAGGACCGGATTGTGTGAGAGCATGACAGCACTGAGATTATCACACAGTAGCATAGGAGTATGGAAGGGAATTTGCAGCTCTGTCAGAAGTGATTCAAGCCATAAGATTTCAGAAGTTGAATGTGCCAAAGCCCGGTATTCAGCCTCTGTGCTGGAACGAGCAACAAGGGATTGCTTTTTGGAACTCCATGCCACAAGATTGGGACCAAAGTATATGCAAGAGCCAGACGTAGAGCGACGATCATCAGGGTCGCTAGCCCAATCGGAATCACTGTATGCGTGCAAAGAGAACTTAGTAGAGGATACAGATGGTGATAGTAAGAGACCAAACTTACAAGTGCCACTGAGGTATCGAAGCAATCGTTTGACAGCTGCCCAATGAGTTTCAAGGGGACATGCCATGAATTGGCATGCCTTATTCACACTGAATGCAATGTCTGGTCGTGTCAAGGTTACATATTGGAGTGCACCAACAACAGACCTGTAGAGATGAGGGTCAGACATAGGTTGACTGCCATACCTGCTGAGTTTACACGAGCTGAGCATTGGTGTAGGCACCCCATTTGCAGTAGGCATGTTGGCTCTTGCTAGCAGATCTTGAATATACTTGGACTGGGATAATAGCATAGCTCCATTGTGGCAGAAATGCACCTCAATCCCTAGAAAGTAGCTAGGTGTACCAAGTTTCTTTAGAGCAAAGATGGAATGCAGATTATGGATGAGATCTTGAAGTATCACTGAGTTAGATCCTGTAAGTAGAATGTCATCAACATATACCAAGGCATACATAGTGATGCCTTTTGAACAAAAAACAAATAAGGAATTATCACATTTGGAGGCAGTGAACCCAAACTGAAGAAGGGCCTGTGTTAATTTCTCATACCAAGCCCTAGGTGCTTGTTTTAGGCCATAAAGTGCTTTGTTTAATTTGCAAACAAGCTGCTTATCAGAATCGACAAATCCTGGAGGCTGGATCATATACACTTCATCCTTGAGATTGCCATTCAAGAAGGCATTGTTAATGTCAATTTGTTGAATTTCCCACTTGTAGGTAATGGCAAGAGTTAAGATAACCCTAATGGTTGTAGGTTTAACCACAGGTGAGAAGGTCTCAGTGTAATCAAAACCATGCTCTTGGTGGAAGCCCTTAGCCACCAACCTAGCTTTGTATTTTTGAATTGATCCATCAGCATTCTTCTTAATTTTGAAGACCCACTTACAACCTACAGCAGTTCTACCAGGAGGTAATGTGGTTAGGGACCAGGTTTGGTTATTTTGAAGAGCAGTGAATTCTTCCTTCATAGCCTGGAACCACTCAGGGCTAGCAAGAGCTTGTTTTATGGTAGTTGGTTCAGCAGGTGTGTAGGCCAACAGAGTCTTTGGTTTGGAATGTCCTGTCTTTGCTCTGGTGAGCATAGGGTGACTGTTTGCAACATGAGACACCAAAGGCTTACTTGAGGCAATAATGGGAGATAGGGAAGAATCAGACAGATTTGCTTCATGCAATTCACTTATGGAGCCTGCAGGTACCTTATTTGGGCTATGTGGAGGAGAGAGGTCATTGAGGTGTTGGGTGTTGAGATCCTCAGGATCTAAGTTAGCAGGACTGTGCAAAGTTAGGTCATTTTGACTGGGACTGGTAATGTTATTATCCCTTGGACATTTGTAAGCTGCAGATATATTTTGTGTTATATCCTCTGGATATGTAGGTGCAGCAGAGACAGATTGTATACTATCATGACTAGGAGAGCTTTGAATTTGATTTTGACTGGACTCCTGAGTGTCTATAGGAGCCAGCCTGGCACCTGAGGTTGTCAGACTATTGTGTGCTTCATCCCTAGTAGGGGTAACTCTGTCATTAGTCCTAGACCTATAAGTAGTAGGTTGAAGACTTGACTGAGCAGGATTAAGAGAGACACTGTGCTGATTGGGAGTGTGGAAAGGAGAATTTTGGTTGTGCAGACTTTGAGGGGTGGGAGTGTTGGGAACAACTGGACTTTCTTGAGGGGCAGTGTTCAAAGATGGACCTCTAGAGGTGACACTATGTGAACCTGACATTAGAGGAAAAGAGGAGATATTTAGAGGACCTGAGGCAGAGGTAGAGTGTCTAGTGGAGTCACACTCAGGAAAGAGTTTTGAGAAGGGAAAAGTTGTTTCATTGAAGGTGACATCTTTTGAGATGTAGATTTTGCCATTTTTGCTTAGACACTTAAATCCCTTATGCTGAGGAGACAGACCTAGGTATACACACTCCTGGCTCCTCATTTCAAATTTATGTTTGTTAAAGGGCCTGAGTAAAGGGAAGCAAGAGCATCCAAACACTTTTAAGGAGTGATAATCAGGTTGCTTGGCATACAAGGCATGAAAGGGAGAGTTAGCCCAGGTCAGATTAGAAGTAGGGAGCCTATTGATGACATGAACTGCTGTTGAAAAACTGTGATCCCAATAGGTAAGAGGAATGGATGAGTGACTTAGGAGAGTGAGACCCATTTCCACTATGTGGCGATGTTTCCTCTCAACAGAACCATTTTGATGGGAGGTATGAGGACAGGTTAGTCTATGCACTATCCCAAGTTCAGATAGGTGTTTTGTAAAGGGCCTAAATTCCCCTCCAAAGTCTGACTGGACAGCCTTGATTCTAACATTAAACTGAGTTTGTACAAATTGGTGAAATAGTGTGAAAGCATGGAGAGCTTCAGATTTTTGTTTAAGGAAATACAGCCAGGTATATCTAGTATGGCCATCAACAAAGGCAATGTAGTATTTGTACCCTGAGCTTGAGGGATTAGGGGAAGGACCCCACAAGTCTGTGTAGATAATGTCAAAGGGCTTTTCATAAACAGTATTGGTTAAGGGAGCATGAAGTCTACGAGCTTTACCAATATGACAAGATGTACAAAACTCAGAACTTTCTTTATTAGAAACAGAGATATTACATTGTTTTAGAACAGATGAAACAGAATTGAAATTTGCATGGCCCAATCTATGGTGCCAAATAGTATTGATATTACATTTGTTTGAATTATGTACACTGGAATTTGAAACTACAAAAGAATGCACATTTGAATCAGGTCTAAGACCATTGGTGTGATGGTGAGAAGAAGTGGGCTGCAAGTGTAGTTGAGGGAAGCAATAAAGGCCACTAGCATCTAGCACTCCTTCAACCAGAATTTGCTTAGAAACCTGACATTTTATATGACATTTATCAGCAAGGAATTCAAACATAACATGATTATCAGCAGAGAACTTGGACACTGACAATAGGTTTCTAGTTATAGTAGGTACATGAAGAACACTTGAGAGCTTTAGTTTGTACTTAGGGTGTAAAGGTGAGTAAAAGAAGGAGGATCCTATTGATTGTATTGTTAGAGTTTGGCCATTTCCAACATATACACGATTGGTACCTACATATGGCTTTTTGTAATGTAAACATAAATCATAGGGAGTGAGGTGATGAGAAGCACCTGAATCCACAAACCAGGATTGAGATTCCAAGTCTGCTGGGAGAGAGTACTCCTGTGTGGTTGCCATCATTGCAACAGGCTTTGTTCCTTGAGTCGCCTCCTGAGTAGATGCCTGGTTGGTGGAGGAAGAGTTCACATTTTGAGACTGTGAGTTCTCTGGCTCAAAGTTCTCATCAAATCTATGCCAACAAGTATAGACAGCGTGTCCGTATTTCCCACATAGCTGACATGTAGGGCGATTCCCCGTGCTACCAGTGAAGGTTCGTCCTCTGCCACTGCCACGGCCACGACCACGACCAAGTCTATGACCTCTTCCACGGTTGCCTGATTGAGAGCCTCTGAAACTTGCATCTCCATGGCCTGTGTGTGCTACATTGGCTGAAACGGTGTTAGCAGCTAGTTCTTGACGGAACTTGTCAAGCTGTGCTTCTTGCACGTAGAGTAATGCTTCCACATCGCATAGGGACGGTGGGATAGGGCAGCCATACATCTGCATCACGAAAGGATTGTACTCTTCTGGTAGACCATTGAGGATGGAGTCAACTTGATCTTGCTCTGTAATTGAGTCCCCAACAGCTAGCAAGGAGTTCGCAATAGCTTTGATGCGTAGCACAAATTCAGTAACAGATTTGTTACCTTTCTTGGTGGATTTCAATTCAACTCTTAGTTGACGAACTCTTGCTTTCATCTGTGCGTTGAAGTATTGATGGATCTTGTCCCAAACTTCGAACGCGTGTTTGCACGCAAGAACCCTAGGGAGAACTGACTCAGAGATAGTGGATAATAACCAGATGAACACGGCTTGGTCTTGGACAATCCAAGCTTCGTACTCAGGAGAAAACGTACCAGAAAGGCGATCTTGATCCGTCTTGTACTGCTGCGGAATTTGTGGATTGGCAACAAGTTTGTGCATCTTCTGAGTGAGGATTACTCCTTCAACTTGTTGATTCCAGAGCAGGTAATTGTTCTCTTGCAGCTTGATGGATAGTTTTGGTCCAAACGTGTTGCTCGACTTGTTTGAAGCGAAGACGTTGGAGGTTTCTTGATCTCTGATCGGTGATCCATCGTTGTTTGTAGACGCCATGGATGAATCTTGAAAAAGGGAAGAAGGCGATGGAAGGAGCTTAGCTCAGCTTGCAGAGGAGAGAAAAATGTTCAAGAAGACGACGGATTGCGGAAGCGGAGAAGATCGTTACACGCGAATGATACCATGATAGAAATGATCAAGGATCATCTTCTTTGAATCTCTGATTCTCTGAAGAAGATGATGATGCTCTTGTTTATTATTCAATGGATAATTGTTTTCGTTAACCTTCATACAATGCAACAGTGCTAACTATATACAGTTGGCCCTAAGCTTTAGCTAGCCCAACCCACTAATGGGCCTTACTGCTACCAGCCTACAAATATCAAGGCCCATAGGTCTATTATACTCTAATATTAAAATATAAAATTATTATATTTTATGCATACATTTACGGTGTAAGTGTTGAAAAACAGTGTAAGCTTAGCTTTTCCCAATTTGAATTTACATCCACAACAATGATCATTTCTTCTCTTTAAAAGCTAAGAATAGAATAATTTAATTTATGATAATTTTTTTAAGGTTGAGCTCAACGATATGCATTTTTTCCACACAAGCTACATCAACATCAATACAACAATTAATAACAATTTTAAAGTGCCCAGATAGAATAAGGTACTAGTTCTTTTATAGATTACAATACATGGAAGTTGATACCTCAAGGTTAGTATCTAATTACTATACAACATTTTAGAAAATATTATTTATAAATAAAAATAGAATAAAATTACAATTCCTGGAGGATTACTAAAAGTTTTTCACATCTGCCTCATTAAAAACCTTCTCCTAAAAATCCACAGGGATAAAATTTGAGGAAGGAAAAAAGAGTACAGAGCAACTAACAATTAAAAAAAAATTAATACATGATTAAAAAATAAATATCCAACAATAAAAGATAATCTAATAGCCAAGAGGAGCAATTAAAGCAGCCTTAGTTTCTGATACTTGAGCCTCTTCTTTAATGATACTCAACAAATCAGCTTCAGAGGGTGTCAATTGTTCAGGGAATGTCAATTGATGCTTAAGATCTTCCACATGTTGATTAAATAAATATATCTTCAAACGCTTCTCTCCAACTTCTTCAGTAACCTTTTTCTTGAAATCCATTAGTTTTCGCAATGCACCCTGAGAGAATTGCGAATCAGGAAATAAATCGCGCTTTTCAACACCATCCAACCAATCCTTATCAAAAGGGAATTTGCGCATATCTTGTATTAACTCAACAAACTCAAAGTGACTTGAACCCAAGACATCCAACACACCGTGTGTTTGGAAGAATTTCAATAACTTTGCAAGGCAGTTGTAGGCATATCCCTTGTTTTTATTACTCAGTGAAGTGTCCTTTAAACGAACAGAAGGATGCTTCACAAGGAAATCAGTCATTAGAGACCAGTTCTCATAATCCAAATACTTCTTTGAGACTAGTTGCTCAAGTTCCCCATTGACACTGACAAACAAAGAAGAACCTAAATTTTCTACTTTTTGAGAAGTGTCCCCTGAAAATATAGGAAATAATATTATATCTTCTTTGATGACAAAAAGTTAATTAAAAATAAAATGAAGCAATAAAATATGTTTTGAAAGTGTTAAAGAAAACTGAGATGTAGTGCTAGGAGAAGGTCTAAAATATGTTCCTCAATATTTGAGCTTAGTTTCTCAATATGAAAGCATCATGATATAGAGATACTGAACAACATGGGGAAAATAAGAGAGTTCAAAATCAAAGGAATGATGAGGTTGCATAAGAAAAGAAAATTGATCCAAAAAGTATCAACCTTGGTTATTAGGCTGAGTTGTTTCGTGTTGTTCTTCAAGATAAATGTCATATTCCTGCATTTAAAATCATCAAGTGTTAAGAGGTTTTTTTTATAACAATTGCTTCTGTATATTGTTATGTGAGCAAAAAGTATATAAAGGGATACCGTTGGATTTGGACTGTCCATAGATTCTGAATCTGAAACATTTTTGAAAATACCAATAGATTTGTTAGCAGCCTGGGGACATTTTATTAGTTTAAGTTTCGCCTGAGAATGAAATGTTGTACAAAATCTTTTGGGACACGTGGCGACTAAACTTCGCAGATTGAGAAGAATTAGAAATTCCAATGTCGGAAGATTAAGTTGAATCTCCATGTTGTTTTGTTGATCAGGAGTGTCGAGTCCAAATATATATTTCAATTTTGCACAACCTTCAATGTAGAGCTTTTTCAAATTTGGGAAAATACTGCCCCAGTTATTGTTGCCAGTGTCATAATCTCCAAAGTCTATTATGTGCTCCAATGAATCACAATTCCTAATTGTCAAATATTCCACCTTCATTCTGGGAACAACTAATACCATAAATACAGTTTTTATCTTGGAGAACTAGGACAATTCAATCGTTCTAATGTTGTAAAGCATCGTTGATTGTATTTGAAGACATTGAGCACGCTCCCATATATAAAGGCGATAAGGATTTGACTCCTGCAATGAAAATAAATTCAAAATCAAACCAAACATTCATGTAGTGTGCCGAAAATCAAACCAAAAATTAAAAAAGTGAGAAAGTATCAAACCAATGGAACGGAAGATGTTGACCCTTTTGCAGACCAAGATATGGGATGATTAGATTCGCGAAACATAGCAATGAAATTTGGTAAATGACAGAGCTGCAATTTGCTTAGTGAACGAAATTCCGCATGTTGGTATATGCCAAATACATACTTCAACTCATCGCATCTTTTAACTTCAATAGTTTCTAGTACTGGAATGTCTTGAGAAGAGACAAGAGGAAATATAGACTCTAATAGGGGACATTCTTCAACATGGAGAACTTCTAGTTTTGGAAACTTTGAGCCATGATTAGATTCGGCAATCATAGCCATGAAATTTCGTAATTGACAGAGATCCAATTATCTTAGGGAACAGAATTCCACAAGTTGGTATTGAGCAAAGTGGTATGAACAATCTTGGTCTTTCTCCAAATATATATATATATATATATATATATATATATATATATATATATATATATATATATATATATATATATATATATATATATATATATATATATATATATATATATATATATTGTAGTGACAAATATATGGCGGAGAAAAGAAGAATGGATGGAATCAGTGGCGAAGCCAGAAAGATTATAAAGCCTGGGCAAAATAAAACAGACTTTTCATTTTGTCAACAAACGTATAGTTTAAAATAAAAAAAAAAGAAATATAACTTTACAATGGCGTGTTATATAAAATCACGAGGCAAATGTCCTTTCAGAGACTTTTTTCTAGTGAATGTTCGAACAATATCATCAAATGACTTGAATATCGCTCGCTCGGTGTAACACACCATCAAGTCATTGAATCACACAGCATTGATCTTATTGCGCAATTTAGACTTGATAATTTTCATTGCTGAAAAAACTCTTTCAACAGATGTTGTCGACACCAATAATGTCAAAGCTAACTCAATAAATTTGGAAATTACAGTTATCCGAAAGAACATAATAGGATTGAAGCCAAGACCAAAATAAAAAATTACTCTCAACATGCACTCGATGAAGCTATACGAATCATTCCTAGAAATGATGGCAAATCATTGAATGAAACAAATCAAACAGTCAATAACAACCAGTCAACAATTTATACAGTATGTTGATATTATTATCAATATTTTTTTATAAAATAAATAAAGAAAAAATAGAAATAAATGATCTCTCTCATGTTTAAAATAAATAAAAAAAAGAATAAAAACAAATTTATACAGTATATTGATATTATTATCAATATTATATCAATTTACAATTTATTCAAATATAGTAAAATAACAAATGAAAAAAAATAGAAACAAGTTATCTGTTTACTCTTTATCTTCTTCCTATTCTTATTTTCTCAACATGAAACAGTACCCCTCAAATCTCCATTTGAAACTTAAATTTTCTGAACATGAAACAGTACCCCTCAAATCTCCATTTGAAAATTAAATTGCAACACAAAAATCTAATACCTCCATATTTTTAAGACAATGTAAACAAGTATCAAATCAACAAAATCAATAAGCTGCAAAATTAATAACAACAAACCCAATATTGATAATAATTTATGCAGAAAAATCAAACATGAAATAAATCAAAAATATCTCTCTCTGCAAATGCAAAATAAGCTGCATTCTTTTCTTCTTCTTCCTCAAATCATAAATCAAAAATTTCTTTTCCAACCACAAACTCACAAGCAGAATAGCAGAACAATCATGAAACAAGAAAAAAGGAAAAGCAAGAGAATACCGGAGTTTCGTCGGAGGTTGCGAGTGGCTATTCGCTCCGGACTCGGACTAGCTTGAGCTTGGAGGCGAGTGGGCAGTGGGGCGGATGTCGGACGGTCAGACTCGGAGGGGTGGGGGCATCGTCGGACTCGAAGGGAGAGGTGGCCGGCATAGGCGAAGCTACCGCCCGGTTAGGGTGGGCCATTGCCCAGGCTGTGGGTCCAATTTTTTTTGATTTGGAGTAAAACGTGATTAAATAAAAAATAAAAAAAGGGTAAAAAAAAAAAAGAGTGGAAGAGACATAAAATAAGGACGAAGAAAAGAAACAAGGAAAAGGGAACGACGACGGCACGTATGACCCACCGGCCATGGAATAAAGTAAAAGAGAGGTAATGTAAGGATTCTCTTTAGAAGGAACATTGTTAAATACATTCCTTGAGTGATGAAAACAAGTTAAGCAAGGCATAACAAAATATGGGATATAGGCATTTTCTATCCATAAGAAAAACTTTAGGATATGTTCGTTTTAAGAATTAAATTTATAATTATGGGAATAATTTTCATGGAATATTAATATCGAAAATTTTATTCATGTCTACGTGTTTGGTAACTAATTGGAAATTCTTAAAATATTTATAAAATATATTTAATTTAAAAAATATATATAAAACAGTGAAAATAATTTATAGGGAGAGGTTATAGATGGTTACCTCTTATTCCCATAAAAATGTAAGATTCATATCCTTTTGCATGTAAATAAAAAATAACAAATTCATAATTGTTATGAAATTAATGAAAACAACATAGAGATGAAGGAGAGAAATTAAGAGAGAAAGTGGTATTCTATTATCTTCTTCAAGGAGTTCTCTTTACATTGCAAAGTGGTCCTTATTTATAGGACATTAAGAAGAAGAAAAATCATAACTTTACTATACCACTTGATAAGGAATATGAAGATGGAAGACAAGAATATATATGGACATCCACAATAATATTAATTCATAACACTCCCCCTTGGATGTCCATTGAGGATATGCCTCCTTAAAACCTTACTGGTAAAAACCCAGTGGGAAAAATTCTAGTGAAGGAAAAAGAGTACAATATCCTTTGAATATGAATTGCCACGTTAAAAACCTTACCAGCAAAACCCAGTGGGACAAAACCATGGTGAAGGGAAAAAGAGTAAAAAACGTATGTATTTCTCCCCCTCATGCATACATTTATATATGAGACGATATTCTTTGTAATCGTTGCTTAAAATGTCTTCTTCGAAGTGACTTCATGTAGTGTTACTAGTTATGCAGGATATTATGAAGTTCTTGTCATGATTTGTTTTATAGATCTCCATGAAATGGTTTTACCATCACATGTAAACAAATAACTTGTTTCTGATCTACCATTGTGATGGTCTGACAAGTAATCTGCATCTCTAAGATAGCGAAGTATATGTTTGACTATGTTCCAATGTCTTCGTGTAGGCGAATAATTCAATCTTACTTATAGATTGACCGCAAATGAGATATTAAGATGTGTATAATTAGCAAGTTGCATTAGTACTCCAATTGCACTGAGATATGATACTTCAGGACCAAGCAATTTTCATCCTTTTCTCGAGGTCTAAAAAGATCTTTCTCCACATCTAATGATCTAACAACCATATTGGAGTAGGCAACATCTGACATTTGTCCATATATAAGCATTTCAACACTTTTCTATATGGCCTTCTTGATGTACAAATATTCTTTTATCCAAATATTCAATTTGCAGAGCTAGACATATTTTGTCTTTTCTAGTTCCTTCATCTCAAAGTCTTTATTTAAGCAATTTATAGCTTTTGGAAGCTCTTCAAGAGTTCCAGTAATATTTATGTTATCCACATAGACAACTATTATTACAAATCCTTTTCCACATCATTTTATGAAAATACAAGGACAAATTGAGTTATTTGTATATCCATCCTTTAGTAAATATTCATTAAGGTGATTATACCACATGCCTGTTTCAACCCATAGGGAAACTTGTTCAATTTGGTGGAGTAGTTTTCTTGAGATCCAAAATTACGTGCCTCTGGTAAATTGAACCCTTCAGAAAGTTTCATGTAAATGTCACTATTAAGTGAACCATATAAATAATATGTCATAACATTCATCATGTTCAAATTAAGCCCTTCATGTGCCACAAGGCTAATTAAATATCAAAAATCGATTGAATCCACTACAAGTGGATATGTTTTATCAAAATCAATCTTAGGCCTTTGTGAAAATCATTGAGCAATAAATCAAGCTTTATGCCATTCTTATTTTGTTTTTTCACAAAAACTTATTTACATCTAATTGGTTTCACACCTTGAGGTATTCGGACTACAGGTCCAAAATTGAGTCACTTATAAAGTGAGTTTAATTCCTCTTCAATTGAATCATTTTGGCCAATTATCACTTAGTCCACAATCTTTAATAGACTTTGAATCATGATCCTCGTTATCATTGATCACTTTTAGCGCTAATATATATACGAAGACAATGTCAATATTGACTTTATTTGAAAATTTCACTGATTTTAAACCACAGTCCCTTTCTATTTCTTCCCTTCATCTATAAATTTATTCTCTTCAACGAACCTGTCTATCATTCTCTTTTATATTATTCAGTTTCTTTATATCAAACAAAAAGTTTCTTTTCATCTTCCTTCCCATCTTCTTTTCGTCTTCATTTGTTTCAATGGAATTTTTTCCTTCCTTCTGTCGAAAGATCATCGGCAAAACAGATTCCTTCCATCTCTCTGTTCGTATTGATGTTTTGATTGTTTGTTTGACCGTTCTTCTTCTGTATAAGTTATATGTCCATGTTTTTTGGTTTTTAGTTTATCAATTTGATTTTTTTTATGTGTATTTTTATATTATGTGAAATTAATAATTATTAGAAGGGACTCTATTAATTTGTATTATTATATTGAAGCAGATTTGGGATATTGCAGGACAAGAAAGATTTGATATTTAACAAAAATTGAATTGAAGAAGAATGTGATGAACAAATCAAGAACTTTGTCTTGAGGAATAAGTCAAAGAAAAAAATCAACTCAGTAGAAAAAGGATAAGAATGATAAAAATTAAGCTATATTGTTCTATCTGATACCATATTATGAACAAGAAGATTGAGTGTAATTTCAACTAACTTCATTGAATTTAAAAGGAGGATACAATTGTTAGTTATAGAACAAGTAAAGTCACGGCTATGTACAATACACAAGCTCTTATTGGATACTAATCACTAACAATTTCTTAACAGTTATAACTAACAGTTAGTTATTGTGGTTAGCTAATTTGATCACATGTCAAATTGATTCTTCAATGTTGCTTACATTTGAAGAAACAGTAGCTTGTAACACAATGCATCTTGAAAGAATTGAACTCAGGAAACAAATCGCGCATTTCAACACCTCCAACCATTCCTTATCAAAATAGTTTTCACGATGCATTTGGAGAGAATTTCAATGCATCTTCTACTATTTGAGAAGTGTCCCCTAAAAGTATAGAAAATAATATTATTGCTTCTTTGAGAACAAAAATTTTAATTAAAAATAAAATGAAGCAATAAATACCTTTAGAAAGTGTTGAACAAAACTCAAGTGCAATAGGTGATATGATGCTAGTAGAAGGTCTAGATTTTGAAACTCTAACTTTATCATCATCCTTAAGAATCTTTTTCTTAGTACTTGAGCTTACTTTCATGAAAGGGTCGTCGTTTAGAGAAACTAAATAACATCAGAAAATTAAGAGAGTTCAAAATCAAAAGGATGATTAGGTAGCATAAGAAAAGAAAATAGAATCAAAAAGTATTCACCTTGATTATTAGGCTTAGTTGTTTCGTGTGATTCTCCACGATCAACATCTTCAATGGTAAGGAGCTCTGTAGTGGAAATTGAAAAGGCGGGTATGCCTATTTGGCCAAGACAATATTCCTACACATATTAAAATAGTTAACGAGTATCAAATTCTCTATATTGTTAATATTTGTATGATCACTTAGAAGGTTGGGTTTAACCTAACTGAAAACTCGACCAAATTGGTTTGTAAGGTGAAGACTTTTTCCATTTATAAATATATGTTTAGCCCAAAGTTCATTTGATATGAGATTCTTACTATGACAGTACCTCACAATATTGATCAAAATATGTTTTAGAAAGGTGGTCCAGATTTCACTAGAGAAATACTTACCAGTTGATTATAGATCAAATTTGATGGTCATGGGCAATCAATGAATAAAAAACACTATAACTAGTAAGATGAATTATATGTTTATAAGCTTGGCTCTATACAGTAAACTCACATGTGAAGATGATTTATGCTCATAATTAAATAATGGCACCGACGTTGAAATATTTTGTTCTGAATGAGTTGGCGATGTTATTAACTTGATTCCCTGCATAAAATTAAAGAGATACTTTTGAGAGTTGCTATACAATAATTCATTTCCTATATATGCAGAAAAACAGTCAAGAGACTAGTTACTTTTGAATTTGCTGCTAAAGGCATCACTAATCCAGGAACGTTTGCAACAGATTCTTGCTTTCTCTTTGTTGGTTGTTTCTTTTTTGTCTCCATGATTTCAAACTCGTCTGACACAATGATGATTTCATATCCAGATGTTGCTTCAACTTCAGTCCCATTTGGAGAACCTGCACAGCATGTGGAAATGTGGAAATGAAGAGAGTTCAAACTAAAATAGGCGATGAAGTAGTTTAAGAAATGAAAATTGATCCAAAAAGTATTCACCTAGATTTTTAATCTGATTTGTTTCCTGTGAACCTTCAACTTTCCCAGCAAGTGGCTCTTTTGTGGAAATTGAACACGAAGGTATGGTGGCTCTTTGGTCATCACCATATTCCTGTGAAGTGTTATGAAATCATCAATTTCGAACTAATAGATTTCTTCAAGTAAGATTGAAATCATTGATTTACAAATTCGACCGATGAGTTTAAAGTTCTTATCAACCGTGAACACAAAATGATTTGATACTTCATCTAATAGATTCAGTTGGACTTACAATATCTTGTTTTAAAAAAACATAAGTAAATGCCCACTAATTGATTACATAATTGTAATTGTCGATTTCTTCTAAAAATTTATACAAATGATCCACTCTATAAAAACTTTTAATTTAGCAAAAGATTGATGAAACTTAATATTTAAAATGAGCTATTAAGTGGAGTAACTCAATGCAGAGTTACTCTTGGAATAAGGTTGATACCTTTATGATTGTACTGTCGAGCGATTCTAACACGGGGTGCGTTATGAAATTACCAATAGATTTGATAGTAGCCAGAGGACATTCTATTAGTTCAAGTTTTGCCGAAGGATGAAATGTTATATGATATTTTTTAGGACACGTCGCGACTAAACTGTGCAGATTGCGAAGACTTAGAAATTCCAATTTCGGAAGATGAAGCAAAATCTTAATGTCGTTTTCTTGATCGAGAGTGTCGCTTCCAAGTATGTATTTCAATTGCGGGCAACCTTCAATGTTGAGCTCTTTCAAATTTGGGAAGATACTTCCCCAATTATTGCTGCTAGTATCATAATCTCCAAAGTCTATTATGTGCTCCAATTCATCACAGTTCCTGATTGTCAAACTTTCCAACGACAGTTTTGGAACAATGGATAGGATAAATACCGATTTTATCTTGGAGAACTGAGATAGTTTAATGTTTTTAATATTGTAAAGGATCTTTGATTGTATATGAAGACATTGAGCACGCTCCCATATATTAAGGCGATATGAATTTGATTCCTGCAATGTAATTATGTAATCCCAATGAAAAGAAATTCAAATTCAAACCAAACATTCATGTAGTATAACCAAAATCAAACCAAATATTAAAGAAGTGAGAAAGTATCAAACCATAGAAAAAGGTGAGAGGCTTACTGATGCCAGTGCCACTGAGTTGTCCTGCGGTTGATCAACATCAGCCAATGACCCCTTCACAGACGATGATATGGGATGCTTAGATTCACAAAACATATCAATGAATTTTGGTAAATGGCAGAGCTCCAATTGGTTTAGAGAATGGAATTCCACATGTTGGTATTTGCCAAATATGTATCTCAACCCATTACATCTTCTAATTTTAAGAGTTTGTAGTACTGGAAGATCTTGAACAACGAGAAAAGGAAACATAGACTCTAATAGGGGACATCCTTCAATATCAAGGACTTTTAGCTCTGGAAACATTGAGCCATGCCATTTGTTACTATTATCTCTGTCATTTATTTTGCTTTGTGATTCCTCCTCTCTAATGTTCTCCAGTCTTTCGCAATGAGCTATTTTCAATGTCTCTAGTAGCACCAGGCTTCTAAAAGTTGACACTTGAGAAAATAGGGAAACTAACATTGGGCAAACCTCCAATTCGAGAACCTTTAGACCAGAGAGATTTAGCTTGCATTTAAACAAGCTTCGCCGATGTTTACAGTCCTTGATTGACACCTTCTTTAAATTCTTAAAACAGTCAAAGGAAAGAGCACCATTGAATAGTCCTTCCAAATTTTCCATTCTATCCAGTTTTAGTACAACCAAATTGGACAGGACATTTGGCATTTGATAACCAATAGTGTCAACAAGGTATTGTAATTGTGAAATATAACTCAAATAAATCTCAACAAGATCTTCATTACCTAGATTTGTAGGAACAATCTCAGGCATGAGATTTCTCCACCTACCCTTAATTCCATTTAGTCGAAGAACCTCTGCTGTTTGCATACAAAAGTTCAGTGTTTGTTTTGAAAACCAATATGCATCATCACTTGTAGGAAAAACCACATATTTTGTCAGAGAATCATCCATTACAGCCCCCCTTTACAGATGTGATATCTTTGTAACTGAGGTAATGTTATATCTCCACAAAAACCATTAAAACTATCTATGAAATACAACTCTTCAAGTGATGAGCATCTTTCAATAACTTCAAATGGGTTATCCATTCTAATTCTACAATTCTCCAGGTTCAACAATTTAAATTTCTTTAGTTTTGCAATATCTTTTGGAAGTTCATTGATTGTGCAACGAACCAAATCAAGAGTTTCAAGGCTTTGCAGTTCTCCTAAAACAGAGATGTTTCCTAAATCCACACTATTAGCCAATATAGAACGAATATTTGTCAATGACTGAATTGAATATGGTAATGAGAGACGTGTAAAGTCATTGCCTAAAAACCACAAAACTCGAAGCTGGGTCATATTTTCAAAGAAAGAATTTTGAACTTCCGTACATTTGCGTTCTTCATCTCTATCCACGTTGACAAATAGAATCTCTAGTTTGGGATCACCAAACTTACGGCATAACAAATCCATGTCCTTCCCTTCACCTGGTAAATATTGAATATTTACTTTCCTTTCAAACAAAGACATTTGAATCTTTTTGCTTTTTATCCATTGAGCCATATCACGAAACAAACCATGCATTTTTACATGTTTTTCGCTGACCCCCGACAACAAATAATAATCTAGCAGTTTATTTTTGGCTCCAACTACTTGGTCACGAGCCCCGCTGTAGGATTTATAATCTTCCTCGAAATGCCCGGCTCCTATTAAAATTCTGGTTAGAACTTCAACAGAAATTTCTTCATTTTCTCCTAATACAGAACATAGGAGGAACAATTCCTTGGCTTCTTCATCTTTTATATAATCATAGCTGAACTTCAACCATACATAAAGTTCAACCATATAATCATCAACCCCGTGATAGGATACATGCTTCTTCAAGGATTTTAATTTCATATCCCACTCATGCACTCTGTTAGAAATTGATATTTTTCTAACATATTACTTTTCTTGTTATGTCACATTACTTGTTTAGTCATTTTGCTTGTTATGTCACTTTGCTTGTCATGTCACTTTACTTGTCTTGTTTTTTATAATAATTAGATTCTTGCTTGTCAAGATAGTAAAGTAGACCAAATCTAATGATGTCTACTATTTAGTCTACTATTTAGAATAGTGTTGTTTTGGATTTTACTTCCACTACAACAAGTAAGTTCATTGCTTGGTTCTATATATTTGTAGTATTTTCAACTTAATGAAATATATGAAAAAACAACATATCATCTTCCTTAAAAATAAAAATAAAAACAATCTTTATTATTTTGGAATTTCTATCCTTCTCTTCTCCACCACCTTCCATCTCCCTCTATTTTTTCTTACATGGTATCTAGAGCTTCATTGATCTTAACGGGTCTGTGAGGAAAGAAAACCAACTTGATAAAATTCACAAAAACCTTTAAACACCATAAATGGCTTCCAACACTAGTTCTTTACCTCCACCTCCTATGTTTGTAGGAGAAAACTATCATTTGTGGGCTGCAAAAATGAAAGCTTATTTGAGAGCTCAAAGTTTATGGGATGTTGTGGAAAATGGAAGCAACCCACCACCTCTCCCAAATAACCCAACAGTTGCTCAAATAAAAAATCACAATGAGGAAGTGGCAAAAGAAGGAAGAGCACTAGCCATAATACATGCAGCACTAAATGATGATATATTTATCAAGATCTTGAATCTTGAGACTGCAAAAGAAGCTTGGGACAAGTTGAAGGAGGAGTTCCAAGGGAGTGAAAGAACAAAGAAGATGCAAGTGTTGAACTTAAGAAGGGAGTTTGAAGCACTAAAAATGAAAGAAACTGAAACTGTTAGAGAATTTTCTGACAGAATTTCGAAGGTTGTTTCACAAATCAGATTGCTAGGAGAGGAACTTAGTGATCAAAGAGTTGTGGAAAAAATTTTGGTGTGTCTTCCAGAGAGGTTTGAAGCAAAAATATCCTCTCTAGAAGAAACTAAGGACTTTTCTCAAATCACACTCGCAGAGCTTGTTAATGCTTTGCAAGCTACTGAGCAGAGAAGATCTTTAAGGATGGAAGAAAATGTTGAAGGTGCTTTTGTGGCCAACACCAAAGGCAAAAACCAAAGCTACAATAGTTTTGGAAAAAAACCTTTTGGTGAGAAAAAAGGAAAAGGAAAAAGGGAGGAAATCAACAACAAAGGAGAGAGTTGGAAAAAGAAGTTTCCACTTTGTCAACATTGCAAAAAAGATACTCATTTAGAGAAGTATTGTTGGTACAGGCCAGGAGTTAAATGTAGAGCTTGCAATCAACTTGGTCATGTGGAGAAGGTTTGCAAAAACAAAGCAAACCTGCTGGGACAACAAGCCCAAGTTGTTGAACACCACCAACAAGATGATCAATTATTCATGGCTTCTTGCTATTTAGTCAATAGTAGCAAAGAAACATGGCTAATAGATAGTGGGTGCACCAATCACATGACTCATAATGTTGGCATTTTTAAGGAACTTGATAAGTCCTTCTACTCTAAAGTTACTATAGGCAATGGAGAACATGTTGATGTCAAAGGAAAAGGTGTCATAGCTGTTGAAACTCCCTCTGGTATCAAATACATTTCAGATGTTTTATTTGTACCTGAAATAAATCAAAGTCTTTTAAGTGTGGGACAAATGATGGAAAAGAACTATTCATTGCATTTCAAAGACATGAGATGCACTATTATAGATCCTTCTGGATCTAAGTTAATGACTGTTGAAATGAGAGGTAAAAGTTTTCCAGTAGAGTGGAAGCAAACAACCATGCATGCATTTCCAAGTACTGTTCGTGATTCCTCCTTGTGGCATAAAAGGTTGGGTCACTTTAGTTACTCAACCTTAAAACAAATGAGTTCTCATGATTTGGTTGAAAATTTACCAGTCATTGATGATGTTGTTGACATTTGTGATGTATGTCAATATGGAAAACAAAGTAGATTATCATTCCCTGCTGCGTCAACCTGGAGGGCTTCTGAAAAGTTACAGCTCATACACACTGATGTGTGTGGTCCGATGCCAACGACATCTCTAAATGGAAACAAGTATTTTCTGCTATTTATTGATGATTTTACAAGGATGAGTTGGGTATTTTTTCTAAGGCAGAAGTCAGAAGTGTTTGCTACATTTCAGAGTTTCAAACTTATGGTTGAAAAAGAGGCTGATTGTCAAATTAAAAAGCTCAGATCTGATAATGGTACTGAGTATACAGCAGGAGAATTTAAAACTTTTTGTGAGCAAGCTGGAATCCAACATCAATTTACTGTTCCTTACACTCCTCAACAAAATGGAGTGAGTGAAAGGAAGAACAGGACAATCATGGATATGTCTCGATGTTTGCTTTTTGAGAAAGATATTCCTAAAACCTTTTGGGCGGAGGCTGTCAACACATCAGTGTACTTACTGAATTTGTTGCCTACCAAAGCCTTGAAGGGAAAAACACCCTTTGAAGCATGGTATAAAAGAAAGCCGTCTGTTCAACATTTAAAGATATTTGGATGTGTCTGCTATGTTCATGTTCCAAATGTGAAAAGAGATAAATTGGAAACAAAGTCTGTGATCGGTATATTTTTGGGGTACAGTAGTAGCTCCAAAGCGTATCGAATTTATAATTTGGAGACCAAGAGAATTCTGGTTAGCAGAGATGTAAAATTTGATGATTTCTCTAAATGGAATTGGGAGAAAAGTCAAGCTGAAGGTTCAAGTAAGGTATTGTCTATGGAAGATAGTTTGGAGAATCAAAATTCAGAAGATGAAGAAGAAAGTTATGATATTGATGCGGATTTTCCAACCCGAGGTACTAGAACCTTGGATGATATCTATGCCAGGTGCAATATAGCTACATTAGAGCCTACCCGATATGCTGAAGCTGCTAATATTGAGGGATGGAAGGTTGCCATGCAGGAGGAGATGAAGATGATAGAGAAAAATCAAACATGGAAGCTTGTAGACAAACCAAAAAATCAAAAGATTATTGGTGTTAAGTGGGTTTATAGAACCAAACTCAATCCTGATGGATCTATAAATAAGCTTAAGTCCAGATTGGTGGTAAAAGGTTATTTTCAACAACACGGTGTTGATTTTTCTGACACTTTTGCACCTGTTGCAAGACATGATACAATTAGGTTGTTGGTTGCCTTAGCAGCAAAATTGGGATGGAAAATTTATCATTTTGATGTTAAATCAGCCTTTTTAAATGGATTGCTTGATGAAGACATTTATGTCGACCAGCCTGAAGGTTTTATGGTTGGAGGAAGTGAAAATAAAGTTTACAAGCTTCACAAAGCCCTCTATGGCTTAAAACAAGCACCAAGAGCATGGTATAGCAGAATTGATGGTTATCTTTTGCAAAAAGGTTTTAAAAGAAGTGAAAATGAGGCTACTCTGTATGTGAAGAGGTCAAAGAATGAACTGCAACTAATAGTGTCATTGTATGTCGATGATCTGTTGGTTATAGGGAATAAATCCAATTCTCTAAGTCAATTCAAGCAAGATATGGAGAATGAATTTGAGATGACAGATTTGGGTGAAATGAAATATTTTCTTGGAATGGAGATCTTTCAGTCAAGTGCTGGAATCTTTATTTCTCAAAAGAAATATGCTTTGGAGGTATTAAAGAAGTTTAATATGGATAAATGCAAGTCTGTTCCCACACCTCTTATTGTGAATGAAAAATTATCAAAGGATGATGGTGATAATAGTGCAGATGCTTCTATTTATAGAAGTATAATTGGAAGTTTGTTGTATCTTTCAGCAACCAGGCCTGATATAATGTTTGCTGCTAGCTTACTTTCCAGGTTCATGCATTCTCCAAGTCAAGTTCATCTTGGTGCAGCTAAGAGAGTTTTGAGGTACATAAAAGGTACATCTGATTATGGTTTGTGTTTTTTGAAAAATGAGAGTGGAGAGCTCCAAGGATATGCAGATAGTGACTGGGCTGGAAGTGTAGATGATGTAAAAAGTACCTCTGGTTATGTTTTCTCATTTGGTAGTGCTGTGTTCTCATGGAATTCAAAGAAACAAGAAGTTGTCGCCCAATCGTCAGCAGAAGCGGAGTATATTTCTGCAGCAGCAGCAGCAAATCAAACTATTTGGCTAAGGAAGATTTTAACAGATGTGGAACAATTTCAAAACAACGCTACTGTCATATGGGTGGATAACAAATCTGCTATAGCCATAGCTAAGAATCCAGTCCAGCATGGAAGAACCAAACACATCAAGGTTAAATATCATGCTATTAGAGAAGCTGAAAAGTCAAAAGAAATCAGTTTGGAGCATTGCAGTTCAGAAAATCAGATTGCAGATATAATGACCAAAGCTCTTTCCAAGGGAAAGTTTGAAGAATTGAGATCAATGCTTGGAGTATTCAAGAAAAATATCAAGGAGGAGTGTTAGAAATTGATATTTTTCTAACATATTACTTTTCTTGTTATGTCACATTACTTGTTTAGTCATTTTGCTTGTTATGTCACTTTGCTTGTCATGTCACTTTACTTGTCTTGTTTTTTATAATAATTAGATTCTTGCTTGTCAAGATAGTAAAGTAGACCAAATCTAATGATGTCTACTATTTAGTCTACTATTTAGAATAGTGTTGTTTTGGATTTTACTTCCACTATAACAAGTAAGTTCATTGCTTGGTTCTATATATTTGTAGTATTTTCAACTTAATGAAATATATGAAAAAACAACATATCATCTTCCTTAAAAATAAAAATAAAAACAATCTTTATTATTTTGGAATTTCTATCCTTCTCTTCTCCACCACCTTCCATCTCCCTCTATTTTTTCTTACACACTCGTTGATCTTGGCCTCTTAAACTACTGCCGATAATTGCAATTGCGGCTGGTAATTGTTTACACTCTTTTACAATTTCACGTCCAATATCAATCACTTCTTTTGGGCAAGCATTACTCATATGGGAATATTTTTAAAACATGATCCATGCATCTTCTTCTGACAAAAGGCCCAGTTCAATTCTCTTAACATAATTCATTGTGTTGAATACTTGTTTACAACGTGAGGTTGCAAGAACTCTACAACCTTTATGAATGTCTGAATATGGAATCCCTATTGCTTCAAAATCAATATTTTCCCAAACATCATCCAATATTAGAAGAATCTTTTCACCATTGGTTAATCTTTTCCATAGTTTTACAGGTCTGTATGATTCACTACAGCCATCAAATGTCAATCCCAAAGGTCCAGCAATATCATCTTGAATCTTTTTAATATCTGGAGAAAATGACACTGTCGTAATCGTAATGTATGTAAATTTTGATTCTCTACTTTTAAAAGAAATATAGTGTCGGGATGAATATCGTTCAACATCTAGAAGAGGAGCAGGGAGTCTAATTGCAAGTTCCTTTCCGGTTTTCATAAGTTTTTTTATTTGGTCCTTCTTATTTGCCAGTTCCTTTCCCCTTCTGTATCGCCATATGCAATTAGGACATAATCCAAAAAAGCATTTTTGTTTTGTTTTGGTGTCTTCTTGAATGATCTTATCAGCTTCTTCTTTCCAAAAAATAGCATTGGCTTGAACATCATTTCCTCTTCGTTTTGCAACTTTAACACGTTGCCCAACAGCTGTCCTTTCTGCTTCCAACCAAGCTTTTTCTTCTTCAAATTCCTTAGCAATGCAAGTGAAACAACATATATAACGTAGTTCTTTCAGCGCTCTGTCTAACGGTTTTTCCAAATTTTTCTTCGTGTAATCAATCAGAAAACTCGTCATCTAAATCATTTACCGTCGATCAAAGTTAGGGATAAATGTTCAACATTGCTTCGATAGATCAAAATTAAGCATAAATGTTCGAACACGCATGTAATACGGTGAACTGACTTTTATAAGCGAAATGTCGCGGTAAGCAAGAGTCGCCACCGACTTTTATTTTATCCAAATTAATTAGAAAGGCTAAAAGAACAGGAAAAACCTTTTAAATAAAATAGGGTCCGGGGGGTAATTATGCAAAGGGAAGGTGTAAGGCACCCTTTGCATCCATGGTTTTCCATGGGCTCTTAATTGCTTTGCTCGTTTTGAAACCAAAAGTTTAGAAATGTATAGAAGATGAAGAAACAAGGACTTTAGCTCGTAAATGAGCGTAGCCTTGAAAGTGTTTTAGAAAAAGTGTAAGGAAAATATTTTTAGAACAAGGCAAAGCAATTAGGGGCAATTACCTGGTTAGATGAAAAATGTTCTTTTAGCCTTTCTGGGTGAAAGGGTCTATCCATGCCATAGAGGGCAGGAAGCCTTTCATTTGGAGGTTGAAGGGTCGTCGAAATATCCTTCGCCAAAAGACTGACCCATACCATAGAGAGGCAGGTAGTCTAAGGGAAGGATCAGAATAGCCTTTTTCGTAGGCAACCAGAGGATATCTCAGCATTTTCGTAGGCAACTTCCGAGGGTCGAGGTCATATCAGTGTATCGAAGGCAGCATCATTAGGGTCGCATGACCTTTATTTATCGAGGCAGCATGGCTGAGATATCCTCGTATTCGAGGGACATGGCTATTCTGCAAAAAAAAACACAAGGCAACAGGCAACAAGGCAACAGGCAACAAGGCAACAGAGAGGTTACCCCAAAAGTGTGCGTGGGTGCGACAATCACGTGATTAATTCAGAAATTTTATCTTGTAATTAATTATCTAAATTAATTTAAAGGCTTGCACTCCCTAAGATTACTAACCACACAATAACATAAGCAATAATAATGGGGAAGGGAAATTGTAACCAGCGGAGGAGAGGGGAATTGAAACCAGCGGGATATAATTAAAACAAAAGGTTTAACATAAGTAATAATTGAGGACAGGGTTTAGGGTTACCAATGTTCGTAGCTTTGGCAATTTGACAAACCCTGAAAAAGGCGGAAAATAAGAAGGCAAAATATAGTGAGTGCATTATCGGTTCAGAGACTATTAGGGTTAACCCTAATTTAACAAGTAAAAATAAAACTTAATAAACAAGTATTTAGAATAGGAAGAATACTTATCTTTTAATTTGATCTGATATGGTTGGCATTCGGAGGCAAGTCTCGGAGGTTAACCCTGAAAAATGGCAAAGCAAGTAATAGAGAAAGATGAATGTATGCATAGTTCAGAAATAAATATAAGGGCAAACCCTAAAATCAAAAGGAAACAAAATAGACCTTTAAGATAAAATAAGTTAAATACTTAGCTTCTTATTTGACGTGGCGCGCAGTCGGAGAGCGTTGAAAGGTAACCCTGAAAAGGCTAGGCACGAAAAGAAAATATTCAGTGTATTGGAATGTTCGTCGTGAACCCTGATTAGGGCAAACATTGAATTAACGTAACACAATCGATTTAATTAATTATTGGTCTCTCGACCTAATTAATTAAATCGGGATAAAAAATAAAATCGAGGGTAAAATAATTTTCATGAATTTTTTGGAGCTAGAATAACATAAATACGAATTTTTAAAGTTTTTTAATAATTAAATCAATTTAAATCACTATTTATAAATAATACATATATTAAATATTATGCAAAATAAATAATAAGTATTAATAATTTATATAAAAAAACAAAACTTTTGTAGTTTATATATATATATATATATATATATATATATATATATATATATATATATATATATATATATATATATATATATATATATATATATATATATATATATATATATATATATATATATATATGAAACAACTTTAGTTAAAGAAAATAACATATGTATATATTAAAACAAATAAAAAGGGACTGTATAATTAAAAATAAAAAAAATTCTAAAAATCTTAACTTATAATCCAGTGTGGTTGCGCGCTGATGAGCATGATACACCCTCGCTTCCAGATGCGTTGGATCTGCCTTGGATAAGATCCTGACGGATGTTGCGTGAGGGACCACCATACGTGCATGAGACAAAACGCATCAGATCCATTCATCCCCTTTTGAAAACACGCGTGCGGGTAAATTTGAAAGGGCCAACCGGAGTGTGCCACGTACCGTCTTCCTCACCCAACAACCAGTAGCCCCTTTTACAGCGTTTGCGATGGAAACGCTACGAAAAGTCTTGATCTATCACACCTGTTAAATGCTTACAACACACATATATGCATAGAAATTCAAGATAAGATCAGGGATGGACTCGGTTTTTCCACACGAACTCAACCACGGCTTTAATTTGATCTAATTTAGGCTAGATCGTAAAGCCCTAATTCGGAGCTCTAAAATCCGTCCATGGTGGATCCTTATTCCTGCGTTCAAACTCAACCAAAATTTCCAGAAACAATCTACATACTCATATAATCACAAATATATCATCTAAATTCATGGAGAATGCGTGCAACATGCAAATCGAACAAAAAACAATAACTACAAACCGTGAGAGATTGGAGAAGTTCTTGAACGTGTGATTCGATGTGAATGATTTGGATAGCTTCAGAATTATCCAGGGAACGTATTGGGATGCTTGAAACTCTTTGAAACGCCTCCAATTCCAAAAACCAATTTGAGTTTTTTCTTGAACTTGGGAGCTCGGGTATGGAACTCTTTGACTGCAAAAACGTGAAACCTTGTGTCTGGCCTTGCTCACATACTTATAGAGGATGAATTAGGGTTGATAAATTGAATCAAATCTCCTTTAATCTTTGATTTGCATATTGAGAAAATTTGATTGGAAATAAGTTATGAAACTTTCTAAAATAGGCCAATATTGATTCAATCTTGTCCAATTTTATTTATGCACGAAATTAGATTGATTTTGAAATATATTTGATGATTAAAATAGATCCAAATCACATCTTTTATAAAATATTTGATATTCTAGTAATTTATTTGATTTTAATCATTTTTAAATGAATTAAAAATTCATAATAAATCAAATAAATCATATAATTTCGTGGGAAAGAGCTTTTGGGCCTTTGGATACTTGGGGATCAAGATTGAACCAAAATAACTTGGGCTTATTTTGTAAAAAATCCAAGTTCTTTCACATTTTTCCTTCAAAAATAATCCAACTTTGACAAGGCTTATCTCTCTCAATTTTTGAGGTATGGCAGTGTTCTAGGACTTTTTAGAAACCTTAGAGAGTCCTCTAACCAGTGTCTTTGGTCTCATATCAAAATGATTTTCCATGCTCATTTTATGTCCTTTTGAAAAAAGTGTCTTTTTGTTGACTTTTGAAAAGGACCTATAATGTTTTGGTCCATATCTCTCAAATGAAGCAATTTTAGACTTGGCATGGGAGACACTATTTTGTAGAGAATCAAATTTCCTTCAAAGTGAGCTTTGGATGGAAAATTTTGGATGTTCCATGTGAGAGTTATGGCTGGTCAAAGTTCAGTTGACTTTTCCTATACAAAACCCTAATTTAGAAACTTTTTGATTTGTTGATTTTTTATCTTTCCTTGATGAACCATGATCAATTCTTGATCAAGTGGTGAATTATACTTCAATATGCGGATCTTGACAAAAAATCAGGAGTTTTGACTTTACTTTGACCACAGTTGACTTCTAGGTTAACTTAGTCGACTGTTGACTTCCTGAACAATTGAGCGACCAATTCTTTGAAATGAGCCTTGATACTTGTCATAGAGATAATGTGAGATGTATTGAGCCATATGAGATGTCTTGGATCCCTTAATTCACTGATTTTCCTCTGAGTGAGCCAAAACCTAGTTTCAGAGTTTTGTATAGGAGAGTGTGTTTTGAAGCTTTGTGTGTTGATTTGAATTTGTATCAGAGAAATAGTATGGGCAAATTTTGGGGTATGACAGCTGCCCCTGTTCAATTGTCTTAAACCTGAAGATGTAGAGTGGTTTGTATGCCAATCGGTATCTAAAGGTGGAAGATGATTGAATACTAGAATACCAAGAAATTTGCCCTAGCTGACGTAGGGACCTTTGTCGGAGATGGGCTTGAAGATGTCATCCAATAAATCATGCATCAGATTATGTTTGGAGTGTTTGGGAAGTAGTTGTTTGAGTGTTGATTGTTACGGGACCGTCCGAGGTTACCGCTTTTAGATTTTGGCAAGTTGATTGTTTAAGGAATCGTTTGAGATATCGACTTAAATCTGAAGATAGATTGTTAAGGAACCGTCCAAGGCATCGACCTAACTCTGAAGGTGGATCATTAAGGAACCGTCCAAGGTATCGACTTAAATCCAAAAGGTAGATCATTAAGGAACCGTCCAAGGTATCGACTTAGATCTGAAGATAGGTTGTTAAGGAACCGTCCCAGGTATCGACTTAACTCTGAAGGTGGATCATTAAGGAACCGTCCAAGGTATCGACTTAATTCCAAAAGGTAGATCATTAAGGAACCGTCCAAGGTATCGACTTGATTCCAAAAGGTAGATCATTAAGGAACCGTCCAAGGTATCGACTTAGATCTGAGGGTAGATTGTTAAGGAACCGTCCAAGGTATCGACTTAACTCTGAAGGTGGATCATTAAGGAACCGTCCAAGGTATCGACTTAACTCCAAAGGTAGATCATTAAGGAACCGTCAAAGGTATCGACTTAGATCTGAAGATAGATAATGTTTATTTTTTACTGCAGTAGTAACCTGAAAAAGGTAAAGTTAGTTTTCTTTATGCCATGTCATGATGCATGCAATGCGTTTGTGTGACGGGATTCTCAAAATAAATGAGAACCTCGCATGTTATGTATGCACTTGTCGCGATGCTTTATGTATTATGTATGAATGTGTATGCAATTGTATGAATACGTTTATGCCATGTGGTATGTGAATATGATTTATGTTGTCTTGATTGAGAAAATAAATCTCTGTATCCTTGGGATTTTATTGTCTGATCTCGTCTTGAAAATGCTCAGCTGGGGATTTATGGTTTCTGCTTGGGAGTGATTAGTAGTTTGATGTACCCTAATTTAGAGATATTAATAAACCATGTTGTAGAAGAGCAACATGTTGGATGACTGGTAGTGTTGAAGATGTAAGCTCTGTTGGGGAGCCCTGTCTTTGTCGAGACGAGAACTTTTGAAAGTATCATCCTAATGATTACTTTGTGGGGATATGATCTTCTGGCTCTGCGGGGATTCCTTCAGATTGTAGACTTTGAAAGAAGGACTTCTGGGTTACTTTAGACATTGTCTCTTCGTCTTTCCTACCTAACGATCTAATAGATATTTTTACGAAAGCAAAGATAAATGATAATCATGTTCATATGCATATGTTCGTTCAAAGTTAACATTAGACGTTTGCGTATTCGAAAAAGAAATGAAAAATTTGAAGTAAAGAAAGTAACTTGTATTAAGAAAAGCCATGAATAGGCGGAATAAAGAACATATTGTGTGTTTTTGAAAAAAGTACAGAATAAAAACAAAGGAAAAATAGCTATGTAGAAACAATCCTATTGAGTTTCAATTCTGCTATTGCTATTATGTCTTCGAGCATCTCATCCCTTGCTTGTTGGAGAAAGATGATTGAATCGTTCTGAGCCCTTTGAACTTGATGTTGTAGATGTATCTGACTGATGAGAGATCTGAACGAGACATAGTCGTACACTTTAATCCTTAACTTTTGCCTAGGCCGCCCTTTCGGGTTTTCAGTCTAGCAGGATACCCTTTTTTGCCCAAGTCGCCCTTTCGGGTTTTCAACTTGCCGGGTGTACATTTTTTATATATATATCCCTAATTTTTGCTCAAACCCTTTTGGTTTGACGGGATGCCCTTACTTTTGCCTAGGTACGTCGACCTAGCGGGTCATATTTATGCGTAGTATTTTTTGACTATGTCTGCGTTCACAGGCTGTGGAAAGTCTTCTCCGTCCATAGTAGTGAGTATCATGGCTCCTCCGGAAAAGATCTTCTTGATTACAAATGGTCCCTCATAGGTGGGAGTCCACTTGCCCCTAGGATCACCTTGTGGTAGAATAATCCTCTTTATGACCAAGTCACCGGCCTGATAAACTTGTTGTTTGACTCTTTTGTTGAATGCCTTGATCATACGCTTCTGATACAATTGTCCATGACAAACAGCCGCAAGCCTCTTTTCGTCAATCAGGTTTATCTGATCCAGTCGAGTTTGAATCCATTCATCTTCGTCTAGCTCTGCCTCTTTCATGATCCTTAAGGATGGAATCTGAACTTCGATCGGTAGCACAGCCTCCATGCCATAGACTAATGAGAACGGGGTTGCCCCAGTCGATGTACGTGCAGAAGTACGATAACCGTGAAGAGCAAATGGTAACATCTCGTGCCAATCCTTATAAGTCACAGTCATTTTCTGTACAATCTTCTTTATGTTCTTGTTGGCGGCTTCCACAGCGCCATTCATCTTTGGTCTATATGGAGAAGAGTTGTGATGCTTGATGTTGAACTGTGTGCAGAGCTCGGTGATCATCTTGTTATTTAAATTGGTACCATTATCAGTGATAATCCTCTCGGGGATGCCATACCGACAGATGAGATTGTGCTTAATGAATCGAGCCACCACATTCTTGGTTACGGAAGCAAAGGAAGCAGACTCTACCCATTTGGTAAAGTAGTCAATGGCTACAAGGATGAAGCGGTGTCCGTTGGACGCGGTAGGTTTGATTTCTCCGATCATATCAATGCCCCACATTGCAAAAGGCCAAGGAGCGGTCAGCACATTTAGAGGAACAGGAGGCACGTGTACTTTATCGGCGTATATCTGACACTTGTGGCAAGTTCTTGAGTGTTGGTGACAGTCAGTTTCCATAGTGGACCAATAGTAGCCTGCTCTCAGAATCTTTTTAGCCATAGTATGCCCACTAGAATGGGTTCCAAAAGTGCCATCATGCATGTCCTCCATGATCTCTTCAGCTTCCTTCTTGTTCACACAACGAATCAGGGTTGAATCATGGTTGCGCTTGTATAAGGTTCCATTGCTTAGAAAGAACTTGGATGCGAACCTTCTCAAGAATTTCTTGTCATTGATGGATGCCCCTTCAGGGTATTCTTGAGTCTCGAGGTATCTTTTTACTTCGTGAAACCATGGTTTCTCTTCAACCTCGTCAGTAACTATCTCGTAACAGTATGCAGGTTCGTCATATCTTTCAATAATGACTATAGGAGCCTCGTTGTCCCATCTGACCTTGAACATGGATGACATAGTAGCTAACGCGTCTGCTAGTTGATTCTCTTCTCGGGGAATATGTTCGAAATTAATCTCTTCGAAGTGTGGAATTAAAGATAGCACCAAATCTTTATAAGGCATGAGATTAGGATGCTTCATGTCCCATTCTCCTTTGATTTGACTGATTACTAAGGCTGAATCCCCATATACTTCCAAGAACTTGATTCTTAAGTCGATAGCAGCTCTGAGTCCCAAGATACATGCTTCATATTCAGCCATATTATTGGTACAGTCGAAACATAGTCTTGCTGTGAACGGGGTGTGTCCACCTGCGGGAGAGACAATCACAGCGCCAATACCATTACCAAGTGCGTTCGAAGCTCCATCAAAAACCATAGTCCATCGGGATCCTGGTTCAGGTCCTTCATCCGGGCCAGGTTGTTCATAATCAGTAACAAGCATCACATCTTCATCTGGAAATTCAAAACTCATAGATTGATAGTCGTCTACAGCTTGTTGGGCCAAATGATCTGCCACTACACTTCCTTTGATTGCTTTCTGTGTTGTATATTGGATGTCGTATTCTGTTAGTATCATTTGCCATCTTGCTATTCGTCCAGAGAGAGCGGGTTTTTCGAACACTTACTTGATAGGATCCATTCTAGAAATCAACAAAGTGGTATGGTTCAACATATACTGTCTTAGTCGGCGAGCAGCCCATGCCAAAGCACAACAAGTTTTCTCGAGCAGTGAGTATCTTGTTCTCGGTAAACTTTTTGCTAAGGTAGTATATTGCATGCTCTTTTCGACCAGACTCGTCATGTTGCCCCAGTACGCACCCCATCGAATTCTCTAACACTGTTAAGTACATGATTAGAGGTCTTCCTTCAGCAGGTGGTATCATGATCGGAGGTTCTTGCAGGTACTTCTTTATCTTGTCAAAGGCTTCTTGACATTGGTCGTTCCATTTCACTACTTGATCTTTCCTCAGTAACTTGAAGATTGGCTCACAAGTAGCGGTCAGATGGGAGATAAACCTAGCGATATAGTTCAGACGTCCCAAGAATCCTCTAACTTCTTTCTCGTTTCGCGGAGCAGGAATTTCTTGTATAGCTTTTACCTTTGCAGGATCGACTTCAATACCTTTACTACTAACAACGAAACCCAACAGCTTACCAGACCTTACGCCAAAGGTGCACTTGTTCGGATTCAGTCTCAGCTTGTACTTCTTCAACCTATCAAACAACTTCTGCAAATGGTTTAGATGTTCTTCTTCAGTGTTGGACTTCGCAATCATATCATCAACGTAGACCTCTATTTCTTTGTGGATCATGTCATGGAATAGGGCTACCATCGCACGTTGGTATGTTGCCCCAGCGTTCTTCAACCCAAATGGCATGACCTTGTAACAGAAGGTGCCCCAAGGCGTAGTGAAAGTTGTCTTTTCCATATCTTCGGGTGCCATCTTGATCTGATTGTAACCTGAGAAACCATCCATTAAAGAAAATACTTTGCATTGTGCAGTACTATCAATCAGAATGTCGATATGTGGTAAGGGAAAATCATCTTTAGGGCTTGCTCGATTCAAATCTCTATAGTCTACACACATTCTGACCTTTCCATCCTTCTTGGGTACGGGTACTATGTTGGCAATCCATGGCAGATAACTCACTACTTTCAGGAACCCAGCATTGAATTGTTTCTCGACCTCTTCCTTGATTTTCTGAGCCATGTCAGGTCTGCTTCTTCGTAACTTCTGTTTAACTGGAGGACTGTTTTCTTTGATAGGTAGACGATGAACCAAAATATCAGTATCGAGCCCAAGCATATCTTCGTAGGACCAAGCAAAGATCTCAACATTGTCTCGTAACATTTGAATCAATCTTTGTTTGACAGTATCCTCTAATTTAGCCCCTATCTTGATCTCTTTCTTTTCTTCGTCGGTACCTATGTTCACAACCTCAATTGGCTCTTCGTGCGGCTGTATAGTCTTCTCTTCTTGCTCTAGTAATCTGGCAAGTTCTCTAGGCACTTCACAACCTTCCTCAACTTCATCCTCAGCTTGGTAGATCGGATTTTCAAAGTCATATTTAGCAATAGCAGAGTCGTTATCAATAGGATCCAGAGTGGATATGAATCTGCAGTGCATGTGGGTGTGTGTGAGAACACATAGCTTATAAAAGTAAAGGAAAATAAAAGCGAACACACAATTTGAATACGAAACGTCCAATGTTTTATTGAATGAAAATATGCTTATGAAATGACAAGCCCTAATAATGGACCGTTGTGCCTCGGGCAGGACACACGGCTTTAGAGTTTATTGTTTATTGAAGTACATAATTTAAACTTGGAAATAAAAAAGGAAAGCAGGAAATAAAACTAAGAACGGCAATTACTTCTGACTATAGGAGATAGAAACAATGTCTTCAGTCTTCCAGTTGTCCAGCCCTTTGTCTGATGTTGGGAAGATCCACTTCTCCAGGTTGTAATTATCTTCATCTTCTCCAATGGCATTGACCCCCTTGCTGATGAAATGATGCTTCAAACCTTCTGGACGAGGATATTGTTCTCCCTTATGATCCTTAGGAGTGCGGCCTAAACCCCATTTGTTGGACTTGTATGGAATATCAGGTAATTGCCCCCAAATGGTGCAGCCACCTTCTTCTACCACAGCTCTAGCGTCTTTCAGAGAAGCCATTGCAGGAATAACCCCAGTAACTTTAGGAGGTGTGTAGACGTGCTTAGTCTCGGGAACCACTTGGGGGACTAATTCATACGCTATACGGGGAGATTCAAAAGCTTCTCCAGTGAATTCAAGATACTTGGTTTCATCTATGAAGCTCACCACATACTCTTCTTCACCATACACAGTGACGATTTTGCCTTTCGCTGGGTATTTCAGTTTCTGATGGAGAGTTGAAGTCACAGCATTTGCCCCATGTATCCAAGGACGTCCAAGTAGACATGAATAGGCGGGACGAATATCCATCACATAGAACACAGTATTGAAAGTCTGGGAACCTACTCTGATCGGGAGCTCAACTTCGCCATACACAGTACTCATTGTGCCATCGTAAGCTTTTACTATCACATCACTAGATTTCAACTCAATTTCGTCAACTTTGAGTTTGTCCAGCACCAACTTGGGTAGCACATTCAGAGACGAGCCATTGTCAACCAGTACATGAGCCAGGGTGGTATCACCACATTCAATGGAGATATGCAGTGCCTTGTTATGATTCTTCCCACTAGGACTCAGATCAGCATCAGAGAACCCAAGGTAATTATCTGTCGTCAGGTTTGCAATACAATTCTCGAGTTGAGTGACAGTAATCTCTTGTGGCACATGGGCAGCCTCTAGAAACTTCATCATAGCTTTGGCGTGAGTTTTGGAACAACTCAGGAGTGACAGCATAGAGATCTTAGAAGGAGTATGCCCCATTTGTTCAACAATGTCATAATCACTCTTGCGAATGATCTTCAGGAATTCGTTCGTTTCTTCAGATGGTGGATTTTCCGTGACGGTCTCAGGTTCATGCAGTGGTCTTTTACCACGATCATCAGCACTTGGTATAATAGTAGCAGCAGGTGAAGCAGTGTTTGGAGAGATCTCTGGAGAAAACACTCTTCCACTTCTTGTCACTTTACTAGTTCCAGCAATATTACCCACATCAGGATTGGCATTTTCAGAAACTTCATCAGATTCAAGTTCTTGCTTAACTCCTTGAACATAGACCTCGGCACCATAATTCCAAGGGATGGCTTTATCAGATGAGTATGGCATCGGACCAGGTTTAGTGATAATAATCGGAGCCACACGAGGTTCAGCAGAAATCTTGAAAGGAGCTTTGGTAGGGATCTTTAGCGGGACTTTGGAAATCACGGATACATCTTCGAACTTCAAACCACGGGAGAAACCTTCGCACAACTCCTCAACGGAAGGAGTCTTCTCAAACCTGATGGTGCCACGATCCATCCATCCTTGGATACCTCTTTTCAGATTCTCACAGCCATTAGGTAGGAATGCACAGTAATAACAAATCAGGGTCGCAACCTGGAAATAAACCAGCTCGCAGCAGCTTTCTCTTGATGTCAGGGAGAGGAGTTGACAGATCTCTTACATCATAGACATGGATTGTGTCCATAATAGCATTAACGGTATTGTCATGCTTTGGCATAGGAGTAGTGATGACATTAGGAGTTTCTGGGGCGTCAAACTCGATTTCGCCAGCTTCTATCATGTCTTGGACTTTATTTCTCAAGGCCCAAAAATTGTCTGTATGGTGTCCAGGAGCATTGGAATGATAAGCACATGTAGCCTTGGGATCATAAGTTGGACTAGCAGTGTTGACAAACTTCGGGGGATCCTTCAAGGTGATCAGTTTAGCCTTCAATAGATGTTGTAAGGCTTGAGACAAAGACATGTTGATCGGGGTGTATTGTCTCCTTGGTCTATCAGTTTTGCGTTGATAATCTTGTCTAGGAGCTTGTTGAGATGTTGGAGTGGAGATGAGGACAGCCCCAACAGATTGGTTCTGATCATTCTTACCACGGCCCTTCTGACTTTGAACAGCATTAGACTCGTTTCTCCCCTGATATGGCTTCTTTGTAGTACTAGAAGATGAGCCCACTTGAATCTTCCCACTTCGAATACCATTCTCAACACGTTCTCCAGTCAAGATAAGATCAGTAAATCCAGACGAGGAGCTACCCAGCAAGTGACTATAGAACGGTCCAGTTAGCGTGCCCATGAACATGTCCACCAACTCCTTATCAGTCAAGGAAGGTTGGACTCTCCCAGCTAGATCTCTCCACTTTTGAGCATATTCCTTGAAACTTTCCTTAGATCCCATAGACATGCTTTGTAGTTGCATGCGAGTTGGTGCAAGATCAGAATTGTATTGGTATTGCTTGTAGAAAGCAACAACCAAATCCTCCCAAGTACGGATGCTAGCACCCTCCAGTTGATAGTACCATTCGAGTTGAGTTCCAGATAAACTTTCCTGAAAGAAATGGATCCAGAGCCTCTTATCAGCAGTGTGAGGCTGAATCTTCCTTACATAAGATCTCAAGTGCATCTTGGGACAGGAGACTCCATCATACTTAGCAAATGCGGGAGTTTTGAATTTCGGAGGAATAACGACTCCAGGAACGAGTCCTAGTTCTTCAAAATCCAGCCCAGGTACCTTCTGAATTTCCACGCTTCTCAGACGCTCTTCTAGTAGCCTATACTTTTCCTCAGCTTCATCCTCGTCTTGAGGATCCTCTTCTTCTTCCTCACCTAGACCATCAGAGCCCACATCACTTTCGGCGTCGCCGTCATGCTCTTCTTCTTCCTCATCCTTAGGAATTTCAGCTTCTTCGACCTTCTTAGGACGACCTTTGAACCTTCTTCCCAGGTTGATCACTCCTTTGGGTTTCTGAGTCTTCGTCTTCTTAGTCAGGAGAGCTTTCAGTTCATCTTGCCCCTTGGACAAGTTCAAGATCAAGGCTTGAAATTCAGCATTCTGAGCTTGGAGATTCTTGACAGATTGTTCAAGATCCATCTTTCCTACTGAAATAAACATCAGAAAGATGAGGCATTTGTATTTATAAAACCTGTGGTGCGATGTTTATGAATGATATGATTATGCATATGCAATGTTTTCGAGGACCTTGGAATTCAAATTTGTTTAAAACCAAACAAAAAGAAACTTTATTAATAATACTTAAGGAAAAAATTGTAAATTGTTTTATTATTATCTTTTACAATAATGAAAGTATAAAACTAGAAATAAAATAAACTAGGAAAAAAATAATAAAAACAAAAGTCTTCAAGTCTCCCATGGACGCTTCCTTTTTGAACCAATGAAGTTGTTGATGCCTTGCTCCGCTTGAAGTAGCTTTGTGAGCTCTAATACTTTCTTTTCCTTAGCGCGAAACTGAGCTTCAAAAGTGTCTCTTTCTTCCTTTAATTGAATCCAAGATCTTTTTAATTCTTCGATGTCAGTTGGCATGTCTGGATGAGCAATAACTTGAGGAACCTTTTCTTCACAATCGGGTTCCACAATCACAGGTCGGATATATGGATAAGGCATGAGGAGTCGTTGAGCACGAGTGCGTACCCATTTGAGGTAAGGTCCTAAAGGAATGGAGTTCCTTTGCCCCAAACTCTTGCTTTCAGTTCTATTTACCATATCCCATGCTCGTATAAATTTCCGGCGGTGGTTTTGAGCATCATCTTCATAATCAAACACAACCCCTTGTATAAGCATCTGATGAGGACCATCTCGTCGAGCATATCCAAACTGGCGTAGAGCTAAGCAAGGATTATAAGTAATACCCCCTCGTATGCCAAGTAAAGGCACATTGGGATATTGTCCACAACGATCAATGATAGTAACATCCTCTTTGGATAAGGAAAGCCAACGGATATCAGAGTGAGAAAATGACATTATCCTCTTATGCCATTTCAGCCCTTGGTCGTTCCTCATTATTGAGCGAGGGAAGTGCGAAATAAACCACTTGGATAGCAAAGGTATGCAACACATAAGAGTCCCTCGTTTCTTCATAGTACGAGTGTGAAGAGAGTGTAGGATATCCCCAAGCAAAGTAGGAACTGGATTGCGTGTCAGAAATATCTTTATGGCATGCACATCAATGAACTGATCAGGATTAGGAAATAGCACTAAACCATAAATGAGTAAAGCTAATATGTCTTCGAAGGCTTGATAACTCATGGACTTCAGAAACATGCGAGCTTTTCCGAATAAGAACTTAGCGAGGAACCCTTTGACTCCACTTCTGGTTTCCCAATGACCTTCAATATCAGATTTCCTAAGATGTAAAGCAGAAGCGATAACTTCCAATTTTGGAATTTCTTCCAAACCAGTGAACGGAATCTGATCTCGGATGGAGAGTCCAAGTATGTCAGCAAACTCCTCCATAGTAGGTACCAACTGATAATCCGGGAAAGTAAAGCAATGATGCTCGGGATTGAAGAATTGAAATAGTACACTCATCATTTCTTCGTCAAAACCTGAAGTAACCAAACTAGGCAAGAGACCATGTCTTTCAGTGAATCGGGAACCTCCAGGAATCTCTAATACCAATTCTTTTAGTTCGGAAGGTATCTTCACAAAGTTAACTCGAATGGTGTTTCTAGTCTCCATGACCTACAAAACAGAACAAAGATGAATTCTTTGGTCCTCGAATGGTTAGTCATGATGTTATGATGCTTATGATGTTTATGATGTCATGATGTCAAGTAGATAACAAACACAAACAAGTCACACAATTTTGCCTTAAGGTTAGGCTTGCATGTAGTCCAAAGGTGCGTACCCTCCCCCTGAAGTTTAGTCGGTTCAAACCTGTCCTATATAAAGATCGGGTTCTAGGGAGCTCATATCATTGACCTTTCTCGAAGGCGCTTATCTCAGTTCGGTAATCGAATCGCCAACCGAAAAGGTCCTGAAAGTCCAGTCCATATGAGTGTAGCTTCGAGTATCAACCAACTTCAGTCGGAACCAAAGCCAGCCATCTCGCTACTTTCTAAAAGGCCAAAGTCAAGTTCGACTAAGGTTCTAAGGGCGAATTAGTGCTTAATGACACCACGCAGCAGCCAAGCATTTCCTCAGGTTGGATCCCAAGGAACACCAGGACAAACCAATGTGTCACACTAACGATGGCCATCAGATCAACCACATCAGTATACGCTGTGCAGTCTCCTTGATCTCATGCCATATACCTAAGGTACTCAGATCCGGGTTAGGATCTTTCACACAGCAAAATACCCAAAACAACCCTGCAAAATTAAAGCAAACAAAGCAAACAATAGAAAACATTTAAGGTGAATCCTAAACTTTTAAGGTAACCCCTCTTTTATCGAAATTTATCCCCAGCAGAGTCGCCAGTTCTGTAATACGGTGAACTGACTTTTATAACCGAAATGTCGCGGTAAGCAAGAGTCGCCACCGACTTTTATTTTATCCAAATTAATTAGAAAGGCTAAAAGAACAGGAAAAACCTTTTAAATAAAATAGGGTTCGGGGGGTAATTATGCAAAGGGAAGGTGTAAGGCACCCTTTGCATCCATGGTTTTCCATGGGCTCTTAATTGCTTTGCTCGTTTTGAAACCAAAAGTTTAGAAATGTATAGAAGATGAAGAAACAAGGACTTTAGCTCGTAAATGAGCGTAGCCTTGAAAGTGTTTTAGAAAAAGTGTAAGGAAAATATTTTTAGAGCAAGGCAAAGCAATTAGGGGCAATTACCTGGTTAGATGAAAAATGTTCTTTTAGCCTTTCCGGGTGAAAGGGTCTATCCATGCCATAGAGGGCAGGAAGCCTTTCATTTGGAGGTTGAAGGGTCGTCGAAATATCCTTCGCCATAAGACTGACCCATACCATAGAGAGGCAGGTAGTCTAAGGGAAGGATCAGAATAGCCTTTTTCGTAGGCAACCAGAGGATATCTCAGCCTTTTCGTAGGCAACTTCCGAGGGTCGAGGTCATATCAGTGTATCGAAGGCAGCATCATTAGGGTCGCATGACCTTTATTTATCGAGGCAGCATGGCTGAGATATCCTCGTATTCGAGGGACATGGCTATTCTGCAAAAAAAAACACAAGGCAACAGGCAACAAGGCAACAGAGAGGTTACCCCAAAAGTGTGCGTGGGTGCGACAATCACGTGATTAATTCAGAAATTTTATCTTGTAATTAATTATCTAAATTAATTTAAAGGCTTGCACTCCCTAAGATTACTAACCACACAATAACATAAGCAATAATAATGGGGAAGGGGAATTGTAACCAGCGGAGGAGAGGGGAATTGAAACCAGCGGGATATAATTAAAACAAAAGGTTTAACATAAGTAATAATTGAGGACAGGGTTTAGGGTTACCAATGTTCGTAGCTTTGGCAATTTGACAAACCCTGAAAAAGGCGGGAAAATAAGAAGGCAAAATATAGTGAGTGCATTATCGGTTCAGAGACTATTAGGGTTAACCCTAATTTAACAAGTAAAAATAAAACTTAATAAACAAGTATTTAGAACAGGAAGAATACTTATCTTTTAATTTGATCTGATATGGTTGGCATTCGGAGGCAAGCCTTAGAGGTTAACCCTGAAAAATGGCAAAGCAAGTAATAGAGAAAGATGAATGTATGCACAGTTCAGAAATAAATATAAGGGCAAACCCTAAAATCAAAAGGAAACAAAATAGACCTTTAAGATAAAATAAGTTAAATACTTAGCTTCGTATTTGATGTGGCGCGCAGTCGGAGAGCGTTGAAAGGTAACCCTGAAAAGGCAAGGCACGAAAAGAAAATATTCAGTGTATTGGAATGTTCGTCGTGAACCCTGATTAGGGCAAAAATTGAATTAACGTAACACAATCGATTTAATTAATTATTGGTCTCTCGACCTAATTAATTAAATCGGGATAAGAAAATAAAATCGAGGGTAAAATAATTTTCATGAATTTTTTGGAGCTAGAATAACATAAATACGAATTTTTAAAGGTTTTTAATAATTAAATCAATTTAAATCACTATTTATAAATAATACATATATTAAATATTATGCAAAATAAATAATAAGTATTAATAATTTATATAAAAAAAACAAAACTTTTGTAGTTTATATATATATATATATATATATATATATATATATATATATATATATATATATATATATATATATATATATATATATATATATATATATATATATATATGAAACAACTTTAGTTAAAGAAAATAACATATGTATATATTAAAACAAATAAAAAGGGACTGTATAATTAAAAATAAATAAAAAATTCTAAAAATCTTAACTTATAATCCAGTGTGGTTGCGCGCTGATGAGCATGATACACCCTCGCTTTCAGATGCGTTGGATCTGCCTTGGATAAGATCTGACGGATGTTGCGTGAGGGACCACCATACGTGCATGAGACAAAACGCATCAGATCCATTCATCCCCTTTTGAATACACGCGCGCGGGTAAATTTGAAAGGGCCAGCCGGAGAGTGCCACGTACCGTCTTCCTCACCCAACAACCAGAAGCCCCTTTTACAGCGTTTGCGATGGAAACGCTACGAAAAGTCTGTAAGAATAAGCATACACTCACAAATGAGTTTTTGATTCATGGCAAACATCACAAGCAACCAAATACAAAAGCATAAATGAATGACTCAAGACAATGGAAGATTATGAAGCTCAAATCACTCAGAAAATGGTATTGCATCTGTTAGGTCGACCAAGCAAAGCCCTAGGTCGACTCAAAACTAGAGCAAACTCAGCAAAACTGACAAGGTCACTGTTAGGTCGACCTACCCACACTCCTAGGTCGACCTAAACTGAAGGGATTTACAGATGTCACTGTTAGGTCGACCTACCCACACTCCTAGGTCGACCTAAACTGAAGAAAAGTCACAAAAATGCATTTCAACTGACTTTAGGTCGACCTAAACCTTCAACAGGTCGACCTAACTGGAAACAACTGCATTTAGGTCGACCTAAACCTTCAACAGGTCAACCTAACTGACTTTAGGTCGACCTAAACCTTCAGCAGGTCAACCTAACAGATTTTAGGCCAACCTAACAGGTCAACCTAACTGGGACAACTTCAACTCTGCTTCTGTTAGGTCGACCTAAGCACTAAAGTAGGTCAACCTAATTGCTGAAAACTTCCCAAATTATGTGTTTTCTCTGCTCCAACATACCAGCAACTATATATATCATTCCATGTTAATTATTCAACAAGACCAACGACTGAAAGATACACAAATGCTTCTCATCTTCGTTCTTCATCATCTCCAACACAATTACACATAATCATTCTTGCGTTGCGGGTTAGTGATGAGTTCGATAACGTCCATGGAACGGAATTGAAGACTCCTAGTGGGTGAAGGTTTGTGGGGTTTGTTGGTGAATAAAATCTGCGGGTTTTGTCCTCCACGACGGGTGGTTCTTGGGGGTTTTTATCAAGAGGCGTTCATTGAGGATTCGGCTGAGTGTAACGATTGAGGAACGGGGAGTTCAAGGAATCAAGACACTGCAGAAGGGAATCAAAGTGAAGCTCTTGGATAACCTTGATCTTGTTCAAGATTAAGGGGGAAGAAGATTCAAAGGATCGACATAATTGGTTTATCGTTTATCGCTTTGTTACCTTCTTTGTATATACTACTTTCAACATTAATGAAAGATTACCCAATTTCAATTTGGAATTGGGGGCAGACGTAGTCGTAGCGAGGACGATCGACGAACTGCCTAAACAAATATCGTGTTCTTGTCGCTTTTACCTTTTCATTTACATTCTGTTCATATTTGGTTATAATAGCAAATTGATCAACAATTCGAGTGTTAAGATTGTGAATTAAGTTCGTTCATAAACATCACAATCCATCACACATTGAATTACCTTCAATTTGATCATTATCACCAAGTGTTTGTATATTTGTTTCTATCACTCTTACTGCATTGCAAACATTGTCCATCATACAAAAAGTTAATCTGATTTTCATAAGAGAAACGTCTTGATTCTGCAACATATACTCTTATCATTTACTTCAAGTCTTTGACTGGTTCTTTTAAACACATATATAATCGTTTCGATAGTGGTTCGGAATAGACGCGAGTCGATTCAGAATTACTTCCGCTGAAAAGTCGTTTAAATCCGTAAAACTGTGAACGATCTATTCACCCCCCCTCTAGATCCTAAGGCCAGCGTCTAACAAGTGGCATCAAGAGCTCTGGTTTATTCCGTGCTACGTGAAACACTTATTGGAAAGATGGCTTCCGGACCTAAAGGGGCTCATAATAGAGCTCCAGTTTTCAACGGCGAAAACTACGGCTATTGGAAGGATTGTATGTGTGTCCATATCAATGCAATTGATAGGAACATCTGGACAGCTATTGTCAATGGTCCATTTCAGATCACCATGACAAATGCAGCTGGTGCAGTTGTTCCAAAACCAGAAGATACTTGGAATGCTGAAGATGAAAAGAGATATGCATACGATTGGAAAGCGAGAAACATTCTAATCTCAGCTCTAGGAATTGATGAATACTATCGCGTTTCCCATTGTAGATCAGCTAAAGCTATGAGGGACACATTGCAAGTTGCCCACGAGGGAACGGATGATGTCAAACTAGCTAGGATCAATACGTTAACTCAAGAGTTCGAACTCTTCCACATGGAAGATGGTGAATCCATCGAAAACATGCAGAAGAGATTCGTTCATCTGAAAAATCGGTTAAACTCACTTGATAGACCTGTTTCCAATGCAGTTGCTACTAACAAAATCTTAAGATGCTTGAACAGGGAATGGCAACCCAAAGTTACAGCAATAAAGGAAGCAAATGATCTAAACACTTTAGACATCACAACTCTATTTGGTAAACTAGAGGAACATGAACAACACCTTAAATGCCTTGACATGCATGAGAAAAGGACAAAGAAAGAAAAGAACATGGAGAAAGAGGTAGAGAAGAAGTCAATAGCTCTAAAAGCTTCGAGCTCCAAGACCTCAAAACGAGAGCCAAAGGATAGTGACACAAGTGATGACGAAGACTCCGATGATGAGGAAATGGGACTGTTTGTGCGAAGATACAACAAATATCTAAAGAAAAATGGAGCAAAACATTCCGACAAAGGCAAAAGATCGTATACTCCTTTATATAGTAAATACACTTTTGTACCAAAAGTATCAACTAGCAAAACTCCATATTCTCATCATATTACCTGTCATTATTGTTGCAAAAAAGGACATACCATTGAAAAATGCAAATTTAGGAGAATTTTAGTTCCTAAAGGAGTATTTCAATGGTTGCCTAAGTGCAACAAATTGTGTACTCACTACCAAGGACCCAATGAAAATTGGGGACCTCCCTCTTTAAATTAATCTTGCAGGAAAAGTGTCTTGACATTGCCGAAAGGTTGTGGTTCCTTGATAGCGGATGTTCAAGACACATGACTGGAGACCTATCTCTTTTCGTTGAGTTTCAAGCAAAGAAAAAGGGGTATGTCACCTATGGAGATAACAATCGGGGAGTCATACTTGGTAAAGGAAGTGTAGGTAACCCTTCTACCACTACTATAACTGATGTGCTGCTAGTAGAAGGTCTTAAACATAATCTTTTAAGTATAAGTTAATTGTGTGACAAAGATTTTAAAGTAATGTTTACAAATTCTGGCTGCACAATAGAACATACTAAGAAAAGAGACATTATGTTTAAGGGCTTAAGAGTAAACAACATCTACATGCTAAAGCTGATGAGGGAATATTCCTTGGTTACTCACAATCTAGCAAAGCATATCGGATATATAATAAGAGATTACTTATAGTAGAAGAGTCAGTACACGTGTCTTTTGATGAATCTTATGCAAAATATGTCGAGAAAGGTCTTTCATATAATGGTGCAGGTCCGTCCACTGAAGACATTGTCAAGAATAAGGAAGACGAAAATGAAAGTATTGTAAAGAAAGATGCTGAGAGAGAGAAAGATGAGTCTCACAATGAAAATGAAAAAGAAAGCATCTCAAACAATGAAGAACTTCCCAAGGCCTGGAAAAATGTGAAAGACCATCCAATTGACAATATAATAGGAGACATCTCAAGGGGCGTGCGCTCAAAGATAAGTAACTTCTGTCATCATTTTGCTTTTGTTTCACAAGTTGAGCCGAAAAACGCTAAGGATGCATTACTTGATGAGCATTGGCTAATGGCCATGCAAGAAGAATTAAACCAATTTAAACGGAATGATGTTTGGGACTTAGTCCCTCATCCGGGAGATCATCAAGTAATAGGCACTAGATGGGTTTTTCGTAACAAACTTGATGAAAACGGCGTTATTACTAGAAACAAAGCTAGATTAGTTGCCCAAGGTTATAATCAAGAGGAAGGTATTGATTATGAAGAGACATACGCTCCTGTAGCACGTCTCGAAGCTATTCGTCTCTTACTTGCTTATGCTTGTTCTAAAGACTTCAAACTATTCCAAATGGATGTTAAAAGTGCCTTTCTAAATGGCTATATAAATGAAGAAGTCTATGTTGCTCAGCCACCCGGCTTTGAGAATTACATGTATCCAACTCATGTCTATAAGCTGAAACGTGCTCTATACGGTCTTAAACAAGCCCCTCGGGCTTGGTACGAACGTTTGAGCAAATTTCTCCTTAGTCAAGGGTACTCTAGGGGTAAAGTTGACACTACTCTCTTTATTAAAAGAAAAGATAAAGATATTCTCTTAGTCCAAATTTATGTAGATGACATTATATTTGGGTCGACTAATGCAAAACTTGTCAAAGATTTTTCTAAGCTTATGCAGAGTGAATTTGAGATGAGTCTCATGGGTGAGCTAAATTTCTTCCTTGGCCTACAAATCAAGCAACTCAGTCATGGAACGTTTGTGAATCAAACTAAATACTGTACGGAGCTGCTCAAAAGATTTGGAATGAGTGAAGCAAAAGAGATTGACACACCTATGGCAACAAATACTAACCTAGACAAAGATGAGAAAGATATCAATCTTGTCCAAAGGAATCTCACTTAAAAGTTGTCAAAAGAATTCTGCGACATCTACGTGGAACTCCTACATATGGCCTATGGTATCCGAAGGGAAATGAGTGTTATTTGGTAGGATTCTCCGACTCAGATTTTGCTGGCTGCAAATCCGATAGAAAGAGCACCAGTGGAACATGTCATCTATTCTCAAATTCATTGATAAGTTGGCATAGCAAGAAACAAGTATCCGTTGCATTATCTACTACTGAGGCAAAATATGTAGCTGTCGGAAGCTGCTGTGCGCAGATATTATGGCTCAAGCAACAACTTCTTGACTTTGGTATTAAGCTTGATCGTATACCCATCATGTGCGACAACACAAGTGCCATAAACTTGAAGAGCAAGAAGCAACTAGCTGACATCTTCACCAAACCTCTTGCAACGGAGCAGTTCTTCAACATTCATAGGGAATTAGGGATATTAGATATCTCTAATTTTGAGCTAAATGCGTTTGTTTCCTTAATTTTATTCCTTTACTTTATATATATATTGATTATGCTCAAGTTAACATCTCTCTCAGTATGAAGGTAGTTCATCATCAAATCAAGCATCATTCCACATTGACTAGAGGAATATACTTCATTATACGAAATGATGACGAGATACCTACAATTGAGAAAGTGGTAACATGTTTGTTGTTCACTTACAAAAATATCATTGATGCTATAATATGCTGTCAATTAACATGTTTATAGTGACTTCTTATATGCTTCTCCACCTATCTCATTTACATGTATATGTTGTTCATCATTACTCATAACATATCATGTTTGGACATAAAAATAGTAGAATAAGCATACATCTAACATGTTTGGGCAAACGTTAGCGAGTATTGCATTAGTTCATTTCATTGCATTGCATCTCATTTCTGTCATGTTGTTATGTCTTTTATTACTTGAACTTAAGCTTGGTTTGTACCTTTAAATATGTTTGGATATTATGCTCTATTTCTTTACTATTGTGTTATGTAAGACATTGTTTTGTTTAGATTATTTTGTTATTCTCTTCTACTATTCTCCTGGTTTCTTTCTTTTTGATGTTGACAAAGGGGGAGATGAGTTGAGAGTACGGGGGAGCTTAGTACGGGGGAGCTTACGCATACAAGACCGGGGGAGCTTTCGTCATTTAATCAAATGTTTGCCATCATCAAAAAGGGGGAGTTTGTAAGAACAAGCATACACTCACAAATGAGTTTTTGATTCATGGCAAACATCACAAGCAACCAAATACAAAAGCATAAATGAATGACTCAAGACAATGGAAGATTATGAAGCTCAAATCACTCAGAAAATGGTATTGCATCTGTTAGGTCGACCAAGCAAAGCCCTAGGTCGACTCAAAACTAGAGCAAACTCAGCAAAACTGACAAGGTCACTGTTAGGTCGACCTACCCACACTCCTAGGTCGACCTAAACTGAAGGGATTTACAGATGTCACTGTTAGGTCGACCTACCCACACTCCTAGGTCGACCTAAACTGAAGAAAAGTCACAAAAATGCATTTCAACTGACTTTAGGTCGACCTAAACCTTCAACAGGTCGACCTAACTGGAAACAACTGCATTTAGGTCGACCTAAACCTTCAACAGGTCAACCTAACTGACTTTAGGTCGACCTAAACCTTCAGTAGGTCAACCTAACAGATTTTAGGCCAACCTAACAGGTCAACCTAACTGGGACAACTTCAACTCTGCTTCTGTTAGGTCGACCTAAGCACTAAAGTAGGTCAACCTAATTGCTGAAAACTTCCCAAATTATGTGTTTTCTCTGCTCCAACATACCAGCAACTATATATATCATTCCATGTTAATTATTCAACAAGACCAACGACTGAAAGATACACAAATGCTTCTCATCTTCGTTCTTCATCATCTCCAACACAATTACACATAATCATTCTTGCGTTGCGGGTTAGTGATGAGTTCGATAACGTCCATGGAACGGAATTGAAGATTCCTAGTGGGTGAAGGTTTGTGGGGTTTGTTGGTGAATAAAATCTGCGGGTTTTGTCCTCCACGACGGGTGGTTCTTGGGGGTTTTTATCAAGAGGCGTTCATTGAGGATTCGGCTGAGTGTAACGATTGAGGAACGGGGAGTTCAAGGAATCAAGACACTGCAGAAGGGAATCAAAGTGAAGCTCTTGGATAACCTTGATCTTGTTCAAGATTAAGGGGGAAAAGATTCAAAGGATCGACATAATTGGTTTATCGTTTATCGCTTTGTTACCTTCTTTGTATATACTACTTTCAACATTAATGAAAGATTACCCAATTTCAATTTGGAATTGGGGGCAGACGTAGTCGTAGCGAGGACGATCGACGAACTGCCTAAACAAATATCGTGTTCTTGTCGCTTTTACCTTTTCATTTACATTCTGTTCATATTTGGTTATAATAGCAAATTGATCAACAATTCGAGTGTTAAGATTGTGAATTAAGTTCGTTCATAAACATCACAATCCATCACACATTGAATTACCTTCAATTTGATCATTATCACCAAGTGTTTGTATATTTGTTTCTATCACTCTTTGCATTGCAAACATTGTCCATCATACAAAAAGTTAATCTGATTTTCATAAGAGAAACGTCTTGATTCTGCAACATATACTCTTATCATTTACTTCAAGTCTTTGACTGGTTCTTTTAAACACATATATAATCGTTTCGATAGTGGTTCGGAATAGACGCGAGTCGATTCAGAATTACTTCCGCTGAAAAGTCGTTTAAATCCGTAAAACTGTGAACGATCTATTCACCCCCCCTCTAGATCCTAAGGCCAGCGTCTAACAAAGTCTTGATCTATCACACCTGTTAAATGCTTACAACACACATATATGCATAGAAATTCAAGATAAGATCAGGGATGGACTCGGTTTTTCCACACGAACTTAACCACGGCTTTAATTTGATCTAATTTAGGCTAGATCGTAAAGCCCTAATTCGGAGCTCTAAAATCCGTCCATGGTGGATCCTTATTCATGCGTTCAAACTCAACCAAAATTTCCAGAAACGATCTACATACTCATATAATCACAAATATATCATCTAAATTCATGGAGAATGCGTGCAACATGCAAATCGAACAAAAAACAATAACTACAAACCGTGAGAGATTGGAGAAGTTCTTGAACGTGTGATTCGATGTGAATGATTTGGATAGCTTCAGAATTATCCAGGGAACGTATTGGGATGCTTGAAACTCTTTGAAACGCCTCCAATTCCTAAAACCAATTTGAGTTTTTTCTTGAACTTGGGAGCTCGGGTATGGAACTCTTTGACTGCAAAAACGTGAAACCTTGTGTCTGGCCTTGCTCACATACTTATAGAGGATGAATTAGGATTGATAAATTGAATCAAATCTCCTTTAATCTTTGATTTGCATATTGAGAAAATTTGATTGGAAATAAGTTATGAAACTTTCTAAAATAGGCCAATATTGATTCAATCTTGTCCAATTTTATTTATGCACGAAATTAGATTGATTTTGGAATATATTTGATGATTAAAATAGATCCAAATCACATCTTTTATAAAATATTTGATTTTCTAGTAATTTATTTGATTTTAATCATTTTTAAATGAATTAAAAATTCATAATAAATCAAATAAATCATATAATTTCGTGGGAAAGAGCTTTTGGGCCTTTGGATACTTGGGGATCAAGATTGAACCAAAATAACTTGGGCTTATTTTGTAAAAAATCCAAGTTCTTTCACATTTTTCCTTCAAAAATAGTCCAACTTTGACAAGGCCTATCTCTCTCAATTTTTGAGGTATGGGAGTGTTCTAGGACTTTTTAGAAACCTTAGAGAGCCCTCTAACCAGTGTCTTTGGTCTCATATCAAAATGATTTTCCATGCTCATTTTATGTCCTTTTGAAAAAAGTGTCTTTTTGTTGACTTTTGAAAAGGACCTATAATGTTTTGGTCCATATCTCTCAAATGAAGCAATTTTAGACTTGGCATGTGAGACACTATTTTGTAGAGAATCAAATTTCATTCAAAGTGAGCTTTGAATGGAAAATTTTGGATGTTCCATGTGAGAGTTATGGCTGGTCAAAGTTCAGTTGACTTTTCCTATACAAAACCCTAATTTAGAAACTTTTTGATTTGTTGATTTTTGATCTTTCCTTGATGAACCATGATCAATTCTTGATCAAGTGGTGAATTATACTTCAATATGCGGATCTTGACAAAAAATCAGGAGTTTTGACTTTACTTTGACCACAGTTGACTTCTAGGTTAACTTAGTCGACTGTTGACTTCCTGAACAATTGAGCGACCAATTCTTTGAAATGAGCCTTGATACTTGTCATAGAGATAATGTGAGATGTATTGAGCCATATGAGATGTCTTGGATCCCTTGATTCACTGATTTTCCTCTGAGTGAGCCAAAACATGGTTTCAGAGTTTTGTATAGGAGAGTGTGTTTTGAAGCTTTATGTGTTGATTTGAATTTGTATTAGAGAAATAGTATGGGCAAATTTTGGGGTATGACAACGCATAAAGTTAAACAAAATATTTTGGATTTAAGGTATATAGGTGATGGGTCATGATGGGGACAACCACATTGGGTCAAGAGCAACCACACAAGTGAGAGATACCACTTAAGACATTAGGTTCATGGGTCCTCTTAGTCATATATTGATCGACTTCTACTTTTTTCAAGCAATAAGAGATTTCTAACTCACACTTATATCACAACGACCCCCTCAACTATTAATTCATTCACTTATATGCTCTCCCTCAAAATATAATATGTCTCAACATCCCACACACTCCAAGAAACATTTCATCAAATTATGCATTAAACCAGCCACATATATAAAGTTTAAAGCTAGGATTGTTTTAACCATAAAAAAGAAATTATAAATTGGGAGTATAAGAGATACTTCAACACAATATAACATATAAATAAGTTTACCACCAAAACAAAACCCGAAGAACAACAAGACTAATTTAAAATCGCGATCAACAAAAAATAAAAACTATAATATATGGTGATACAAATAAAACATCCACAGATCTATGTAAAAATTAATTATGATATATTATGTAATTGCTTATGACAATAAGCAGAACAAAAAACAAACTATACACAATTTTGTCTACGGTGATACAATGATTTTGGGTTATAAGCAAATACCACTTTCAAAATATATATATATATATATATATATATATATATATATATATATATATATATATATATATATATATATATATATATATATATATATATATATATATATATATATATATATATATATATATATATATATATATATATATATATTTCCTAATAGTTTAATATTATTTCAAATTTAATTTGCTAGCATAAAATATAAAATGAATTCAGCTGATTTTAATTAATTTATAAATTGAAAACATATTCTTAAATTTCTTTAATTCTTAGAAAATTATGATATCAATCTAGAGGAAAGTGAGATAAAGAATATACAAGTAGGATATAACAAGCAATGAGCAAAAACTACACAACTCAAACTTACAAAATTCCCTTTTACGATGAGGATTGTCCTATGATACATAGGTATGAATATGGTACTCGGTGCAGATACTCATACCAGTATAGAATATGACATTTAAAAAAATTAAGGTATGAATTAGATAATAATAATAATAATAATAATAATAATAATAATAATAATAATAATAATAATAATAATAATAATAATAATAATAATAATAATAATAATAATAATAATAATAATAATAATAATAATAATAATAATAATAATAATAATAATAATAATAATAATAATAATAATAATAATAATAATAATAATAATAATAATAATAATAATAATAATAATAATAATAATAATAATAATAATAATAATAATAATAATAATAATAATAATAATAATAATAATAATAATAATAATAATAATAATAATAATAATAATAATAATAATAATAATAATAATAATAATAATAATAATAATAATAATAATAATAATAATAATAATAATAATAATAATAATAATAATAATAATAATAATAATAATAATAATAATAATAATAATAATAATAATAATAATAATAATAATAATAATAATAATAATAATAATAATAATAATAATAATAATAATAATAATAATAATAATAATAATAATAATAATAATAATAATAATAATAATAATAATAATAATAATAATAATAATAATAATAATAATAATAATAATAATAATAATAATAATAATAATAATAATAATAATAATAATAATAATAATAATAATAATAATAATAATAATAATAATAATAATAATAATAATAATAATAATAATAATAATAATAATAATAATAATAATAATAATAATAATAATAATAATAATAATAATAATAATAATAATAATAATAATAATAATAATAATAATAATAATAATAATAATAATAATAATAATAATAATAATAATAATAATAATAATAATAATAATAATAATAATAATAATAATAATAATAATAATAATAATAATAATAATAATAATAATAATAATAATAATAATAATAATAATAATAATAATAATAATAATAATAATAATAATAATAATAATAATAATAATAATAATAATGGGCCTTTCCATGCTAAGAGGGTGTACACTGCAATTAAAACTACCGAACCGAGACCTATGTGGAGTCATCTCATGTTTGGTAATTTTGCAAGGCCGCGTGCTGTTTTCATTCTTTGGCTTGCTTGTAATGGGAGATTGGCCACCAAAGTGAGATTGAAGAATTTTGGGATGACTCAGGATGACAGGTGTGTTTTCTGTGAGGAAAAGGAAACTTTGAACCACCTCTTTTTCAGCTGCCCTCTTTTGAAAGATGTTTGGGTGAAGATCTTAAGATGGATCCAAGTTGTTCATAATCCATTGCCTTGGGATGGAGAAGTAGATTGGATATCTCGTAATTGTAAGGGAAGGAGATGGAGAGCTAGTATTCTAAATTGTGCTGTAACGGAAGTTAGATATGCTGCTTGGAAATTGAGGAACGACAGGGTTTTTGGTAACTCTACCAGTAATGATATTGAGAAAGATATTATAGATAGAATTGTCTATAGAATTTGGAACATTAAGAAGTATAGGAGTCATATTGCAAGTCTTATGAGTTAGGGGTGCAGTTTTTGTTTAGCCCCCCCTTGTGTATTTGATTTGTGCTTGGCTGGATCGTGAGCGATCGCCGTGTAAAAACTGTTTTTTGAATTAATCAAAATTTATTGATTCAAAAAAAAATAAAAAAATAATAATAATAATAATAATAATAATAATAATAATAATAATAATAATAATAATAATAATAATAATAATAATAATAATAATAATAATAATAATAATAATAATAATAATAATAATAATAATAATAATAATAATAATAATAATAATAATAATAATAATAATAATAATAATAATAATAATAATAATAATAATAATAATAATAATAATAATAATAATAATAATAATAATAATAATAATAATAATAATAATAATAATAATAATAATAATAATAATAATAATAATAATAATAATAATAATAATAATAATAATAATAATAATAATAATAATAATAATAATAATAATAATAATAATAATAATAATAATAATAATAATAATAATAATAATAATAATAATAATAATAATAATAATAATAATAATAATAATAATAATAATAATAATAATAATAATAATAATAATAATAATAATAATAATAATAATAATAATAATAATAATAAGTAACCTAAATATGGTATATGTGGCACGGGTGCCGGTACGCTATGTTATCAAGCATGCTAGTGTTATGAGCAACAGCTAATTTAAAAGACTAAAAAATTACCTTATTTCAAGTTCTCCTTTCTCTTTTTTGGTTTGTTACAACTTACAACTCATGTATATGTATTGTAGCCCCTAATATATGGTGGAGAAAAGAAGAAGGATGGAATAAAGTAAAATAGCGGTAATGTAAGGAAGAACATTAATACAAACACGTAAAGTGCATTCATTCATTGAGTGATGAAAACAAGTTAAGCAAGGAGAAGAAACACATAAATTGAACTTCCATCACAAAATGGGGGGTTTTGGGTTCCTATTTCTTTTTGGGAAAATAAACTGACATGGAAGAAGAAAGAATTAAAAAGGAACAAAAATAAGGACTGAGCATTAGGGGTGCTCGCGGTGCGGTTTGGGCGGTTTTGACGAAAAAAATCATCCGAACCGCAAGAGAAAAAATAGTGCGGTTTGATTTGGTTCGGTTGGCTTTTAAAAAAAATCCGAACCAAACCAAACCAAACTAATGCGGTTTGGTTCGGTTCGGTTGGTTCGGTTTTTTAAAAATATTTTATTGAGCCATACATACACATATAGATGATAACATAATTTTGTATTTTATTGAGCATTCCTCTATCCATGTCTACTCTAGAAGAAACTAATACCGTATGATTATATATTAATCCCTACAAATTATTAAAAAGTTTCAATTTATTTTCTTCATTATTTAAGTTTCATAGTTTTTTAAAAATGAACCGAATTAATCCGTCGCACGGATCAAAATGAATATTGGAAGGGTCATCGATCTAATTTGACTGTTGGATTGTGCATTCTATTGAACCAGTAAAAATCGGCCAAAACTGATATAAATTGATAAAAACAGCTGAATTTTCAGTTTTGAAAAACTAACTGGTCAAATGCATGTTTTTTTCTCAGACAAAACTACGCCGTTTTAAAATATATTTTTAAAAATACATATGATTAAAATGTAATTAGACTTTATTTAAATATTATTTAGAACAATTTTCTCTTATTTGCAATTAGATCTACTTTTAAATTTATTTAGATTTGTAATTTGTATTGCTTTGTTGTGTGTGATGATTATATTTAAAATTTGAACAATTAATTATAATGGGAAATTATGATATTTTAAAATTTTGAAATTTTGTAGGTGTTCTATGATTTTTTAGAGATCGAGTCATTCGGTTCGATCGATTTAATAAAAATATTATTTTGTTACAGGGACCCGTTTATTCAATAGAATTATCCAGTTCAATCTAATTTAGTCATGCAGTTCGACTAGTGGCTCAATGGTTCGATCAATAAATCAGTGATCTAGTACCCTATTCGGTTTGATGTTCAGTCCAATTTTTAAAACATTAGTTATGTGCTTAACTTCAAAGTTCATTTTAATTCCTTAAGTTAAAATAATTTCGTATTGATTTTTTACCTCTTCAAAATGTATTACTTTAATCATTTTGTTTAATTAGAGCGAGGAAAAAATTCAAAAAATTATCACTAAAATCATTATTTTTTTAGATAAATAACTTTGATTAATATCCAAAAAAAAATTAAGTAATTACAAGCGATCCTAAGGGATCCAGCAACTAAAGATCAAGAAGAGAAGGGAAATCCACAACTCTCACATATCTATTGTAGCACTATGATAGCTATATTTTTTCTAAGTTTCTTATTATTACTGTCAATAATTCTTGGCTTGATGCTTTTCTCATTATTATTTCTCGTATATATAAAGGTTACAGGGCTATATCGGTAATTACACTAAATAATTACATTTAAACTAATTCCTATTCACATCCCCCCTCAAATTGATGCTGCTTGTCAATGAGCATCAATTTGCTAACAAGAAACTGATGACGTGGACGCGGAACAGCCTTGGTAAGAATATCTGCAATCTGCAACTGAGTACTGACATGAGGAAGTGATATTATTTTGTCATCATAAGCGTCTCGGATTGAGTGACAATCAACTTCAATATGTTTGGTGCGTTCATGAAAAACAGGATTCGCAACAATTTGGATGGCCCTTGTATTGTCAGCATAAAGTGAAGTTGGCTCTATTTGAGGAAATCCAAGTTCAGCCAAAAGACCACGAAGCCAAACTATTTCAGAACAAGCAGCAGACATGGCACGATACTCAGATTCAGTAGAAGATTTAGAGACTCTCGCTTGTTTCTTACTTTTCCATGAGATCAATGAAGAGCCAAGAAACATGCACCAACCAGTGACAGATCGTCGAGTATCAGAGCACCCTGCCCAATCGGCATCACTATAAGCACTCAATTTAGGAGGAACTCCAGTAGGAAAGAATAAACCACGATGAGAGCTTCCCTTCAAGTAACGAATTATACGACGAACTGCTGCCAAGTGAAGGTGGCGAGGAGAGTGCATGAATTGACTTACTTGTTGAACAGCAAATGATATGTCAGGGCGAGTAATAGTCAGGTAATTAAGGCTACCCACGAGTTGACGATACAATAAGGGATCATGCAACAGATCACCATCATCACGATGATATTTAACATTAACCTCAAGAGGAGTATCCACTGGATTAGCCAATTGCAGACCAGCCATAGAAATTAAATCTGTGGCATACTTGTGTTGATGGAGGAATATGCCCTTGGATGTAGAATGAACCTCAAGACCAAGAAAATAATGCAAATTACCAAGATCTTTCATATGAAACGCTGCTTGTAACTGCTGTTTGAGGCTTTGAATGGAAGCATGATCAGAACCAGTAATAATCATATCATCAACATACAGAAGAAGTAGGACAATTCCAGTAGATGTTCTATGAATAAATAGAGAAGAATCGTACTGACTCTGAGTAAAGGAAAACCCAAGTAGAGTGGAGCGAAATTGTTCATACCATGCTCTAGGCGCTTGTTTCAAACCATATAAGGAGCGTTTGAGCTTGCACACACCCTTAGATGACGGAAATAAACCTTGAGGAGGAGTCATATAAATATCTTCCGTCAGGTCACCATGAAGAAAAGCATTTTTCACATCTAATTGATGAAGAGCCCACCGGTTAGAAGCAGCTATAGAGAGTACCGTACGAACAGATGTCATTTTGGCAACCGGTGCAAATGTCTCATCATAATCAATTCCATATTCCTGCTTGTTTCCTAAGGCAACCAAGCGAGCCTTGAAACGGTTGAGGGACCCATCAGAATTCAATTTCACAGAATACACCCATTTGCAGCCAATGGGTTTAACATCAGGAGGACAAGAGACAATATCCCATGTGAAATTCTCTTGAAGAGCTTGAAGTTCCTCATTCATTGCTTTTATCCAACGTACATCTTTAACAGCCTGTGAATAGCAAGTAGGAATAGATATGCTAGAGAGTGTGGCAGTCAGAGAAGTATGTGAGGAATCATACCTGTCTGGTGAATATCTATCTGGTGCTCGAGATATTCGACCAGAACGTCGTGGTTCAACAGTTACAGGAGCAGGTGGCGGTTCAGCGTCGGGAAGGGGTGTGGGAACCTGCTGTTTGTGTTTTCTGACATATACATGACCTGGTTTATAGCGTTCTATAGATTGAGGCATAATAGAAAACTTAAGAAGAGTAACAATATCATTCATGACAGGAGAAACACATGGAAACATAAACTGATTATCAAAAAATGTCACATTCCTAGAAATGCGAAAACGATGGTTAGTGATATCATAACACACAAATCCCTTATGAGAGTGACTATACCCCATAAACGCACATTGAACAGACTGCGCTCCAAGCTTATGCCTTTCAAATGGAGGTAAGTGAACAAAACAAACACATCCAAAAGTATGTAAATCATTATAATTAGGCTGAATTTTAAAAAGACGAAAAAAAGGAGAATCGATATCAATAACCGTAGAAGGAAGACGATTGATCAAGAAGACAGCTGTGGAAAGAGCCTCCACCCAAAATCGGGGTGGTACAGAAGCTTGAAGAAGTAAAGTGCGGGTCACATCAACCAAATGACGATTCTTGGGTTCTGCCATCCCATTTTGTTGGGGGGTATTGGGACAAGATCGTTGGGACAAAATGCCTTTTTGTTGAAGAAATTCTTGAAACTCACGAGACATGTACTCACCACCAGAATCAGAGCGAAAAATTTTAACATTTTCATGAAATTGAGTTTCAACATATGTCAAAAATTTCTTAAACATAGAAAACACTTCAGATTTAGACCGAAGAAAATATATCCAAGTAAAACGACTATAATCATCAATAAATGTGACAAAATATTTATAGCGAGCATGAGAAACTACAGGAGACATACCCCATACATCACTATGAATCATTTCAAAACAAGAGGAAGCCAGAGAAGCACCAGACGGAAAAGGAAGTGTTTTACTTTTAGCTAATTTGCAAACAGAACATGAAAGAGAGGCATTAGAAACAACATTTTTATTTCCCAATAAACCAGTTTTAAATAAATGAGATAAAACAGCAGAGTTAGGATGACCCAGTTTTCTATGCCAATCCTCATAAGAATTCAAGACATTATTACAAACAAGAGATAAATGACTAGAAATAAACTAAAGTGGAAACAGTCTTCCCACTTTAGGCCCCTTCGCAACCACCTTCCCCGACACCTGTTCCTGCACAAGGCAACCATCACGAGAAAAATTTACATTACAATTGTTATCAACCAATTGACCAACAGATAATAAATTGGAAGCAAGTCCAGGTGCTACAAACACATCTCGAAAATCAGAGTTGAGGTCACCAACATTCGTGATAGAGAGAGCATTACCATCCGCAATTTGAATTTTCTGATTACCATGGTAAGAATGTAAATTGTGCAAGTATTCAGAAGAGGCTGTCATGTGATTGGATGCACCAGAATCAAGAAACCACGGGCAGGAAACATTCGAAGACTTACCCTGAATTCCCAAGGTTGAAAGAGCGGAAAGTACCATCTGTTGGATTATTTCAGGTTGGAGAGCACCACCATTAGATGGATTGGTGATGGAAGGACCAACTGCAGAGCTTGTACTAGCAGGAAATGCTTGCACCGAGCGTTGTGCTGATCGTGGAGGACGGGTGGGACAATCAGAGATAATATGGCCCCGCTGCTTGCAATAATTACAAAACTTCTTACTGCAACTCTGAGCAAAATGTCCAAATTGTTTGCAAGAGAAACATTGGACATGTCGAATATCACGACCTTTACCTCTACTCTGAGGAGCATATGCAAACATAGCAGACTCAGAAATGACAACATCGTGAGACATGGATCCTTGAGTAGCAAGACGTTGTTCCTCTCTGAGAAGTTCACCAACACATGTATCTAAAGAAGGAACAGGATTCCTATTCAGCAAAGCACCTCTGACAACCTCAAATTCTGCACGAAGCTTCATGAGAAATTGATCTCGCCTACTAGTACTGTAGACCTCTTGGGCATCCGCGAGAGAACTCTTGGGAACATCAACATGTATAATCGCAGAGTGTTCTGTCCACAAATTCAAAAAACCAGAATAATATTCTTGAACAGACAGATTGCCTTGTTTGTAATTGGCAATGTCTAGCTCCAACTGAAAACGTTTGGCCGTGTTGTCTAGGTTATAGATACGCTTCAAGTAGTTCCACATTTCTTGGGCAGTGGAAAAAGATCGCAAATTATTAATCATGTGAGGATCAATAGTACCGAGAATCCAAGTGATAATCTGAGCATCTTCTATTTCCCATGCATCTAAGTCAGTTGTCTCTAACGGTGCTAAAGAGACATCGTCCAAGTGACTCCATAATCCTTTCCCTTTGACATACATCCGAAACTAAAATTCCCAAACAAGATAATTCTTTCCGGTAAAACGAACACAAATATGATCTATCTCTTCTTCGGAAGCCATAATATCAGAGATGACTTAAGAACAATTTTGTTAACGTAACAATTTTGTTAACGTGAAACAAGAAACACCAACGGAACACTGAAGAAAATACTTGCCGACACCAAGTCAACACCCCAATTCAGGATACTCGCCGACACCAAGTCAAAACCCTAATTCAGAATACTTGCCGACACCGAGTCAAAACCCTAATTCAGAATACTTGCCGACACCGATGCGATAACACGATCAAAGCAAACACGATTTGTAAGCACCCGAGATTAGAATCGCAATCTTGGAAGAGATTACCGAGAACCGAGATGATTTCAATTACCGAGAAACGAGATCTACCGAGACGATTTCAAGAGCGACCCAGTGGGGTGACGCTGAATAAAGCCAAGATTAACCTAAAACTCACAGGTTTGATCGAAAACCTACTGATACCATGTCAATAATTCTTGGCTTGATGCTTTTCTCATTATTATTTCTCGTATATATAAAGGTTACAGGGCTATATCGGTAATTACACTAAATAATTACATTTAAACTAATTCCTATTCACAATTACATCCTCTATATATCATGGTATCTATAACTTTTCCACCTATATTCGTGTTATCCATATCCTTCCCAAAACTTTTGTGATTACGGAGACTCCAGATTTCGTAAATCGTTTCCGTAATGGCCATTTTGAGTATTCCAGCTCTGGAACTTTTACCTTTCGTATGATGTATCAACTAATCTATCTCATGATTCCATACTTTTGGATTATGTTGAACCTGGACCCAAAACAGTACTTTCTTCCAAATATTCCTAGTGGTGGGGCATTCAAAAAAAGATGATTGACGAATTCCTCTTTTGGGCAGAAGCAGCAGCTTTTATTATCAATCATACCAAATTTATATAACCAGTCCTTGGTTGATAGTCTTCAATGGAAGGTAAGCCACATAATAAAACAAGTTCGCGGTCTCTCTGTGTTACCATACATCAAGCCCTTCCATTCCATTTTTTGATCACACATTTGTAGCTTCTTATAGATTCTATTGATATTGAATTTGTTATTATTCATGATATCTTCCCAATCATAAATATTATTGACACGGTTTCTTTGTTCGAGGACCACCTTCATGATCCAGCTGTAATTAGGTTTGATATATATTTCCTTAAGTTGCTCGTTCCTTAAGTAGTAGGCTTGAATCCATTTGACCCAGAGGGAATCTGCTTTGCCACTTAAATCCCAAAGTAATCTAACATATTAGTCTTGTTCCAAAGGTCTGTATCAATTATATTCAGACCTCCATAACTTTTAGGACTAGATATCTTCTTCCACGCTACCGGTGCCTCACGGCTACCTTCGAAGCTACCTGTCCATAAGAAAATACGACAGATGGATTCTATCTTGTGAATCACATTTTTAGGGAAAGGAAAACATCGTAGGCAATAATTGGTGAGTGCGAATGTCACACTTTTTATCAGTTGCAATCTCCCTATATACGTAAGCATTCGAGCGCTCCAATGTTTGATCTTTGCTATTATTCGATCTACCAACGGCATGTAGTGATGGATAGGAGGTTTCTTGCCAGTGACAGGCACCCCCAGATATTTGAAGGGTAGTTGCCCTTCTTGGAAACTAATAGCTTTGATAATCTCCTTCTTTAAGTTGTTGTCCATTCCACCACAATAGATTCTACACTTTTGAGGGTTAAATTTCAGCCCTGTTGCAAGAGAAACTTTCTGAATGTATTCATCATCATTTCAACCTATATCTTATCGCCAATAGCAAACATTACGAGGTCGTCCACAAAGCATAAGTTGGTGATTTTCAGAATCTCACACTTAGGGTAATAATTGTAGTTGCTGTCTTTATGCAACTTGTACATGAATCGATTCAATCATTTCATAACAATGACAAAAAGCAAATGTGAGATAGGGTCACTGTTATGAACATAACTTGGAGGCTAAGAGAAATAGATAGAAAACTACACTAAAAAAAAATAACAATTCTAAAACTAATTTCTTCATTCATTTCATTGGTTATCATTACATTCACCAACCATCTATTTATAACATAAACATAACCTAATCTAGATCCTTCTAAAGTATGATGACTCACTATTATTAATTATAATAGGCTTATAGAACTTGGGCCTAATTCATTACATTCCACCGATCTTGAAAAAACAACCTTGTCCTCAAGGTTGTAAATATAATGTTAAAGTTGCTTCCAGGATCCCACTGCCTAAACTGAAGAATTATAACAGCAAATTTATCTTGAGACAACCCATTCAAAAAGATCTTTCTTGTCTCCAATTCATGAGGCAATGCAGAATTTGGAATGAACACATTAAAAGCATAAATGGTGCCAAAGACAACTACATCTCCAATCCACTGTTCTGAGCTAAGAGGATGAGCGAACCACACACATGATAAAATCATGCTCACCAACTGTCTAGTTGTCATTATGGTAGCAATTGTTAGAGCACCAAAGGTGAGAATCGTGTAAGAAATAAAAAATTGACCTGCTCTACCATATGGACTTATGTTAGTTCCTGCAGGATATAGAATGAATATTGAGCAGCCAAGGGTTACTAAGAAGGCCAACGAATAATCATTTCCTTGATATCTCTTCTGCATTATCAGAGTCCCAGACCTCATTCTTTTGGCTATACTTGCAGTAGATCTTATAGTTAATAGTATCACAAGTTGACAACTAGTGGCACACCTATCAAAGAATTGAGATTGATTTTCTTTTCCTCTATCCCATGGAATCTTCAAAGGGTATTGCAAATATTTGGGCAAAACATCCATAACAGTCCCAAAATTATTATCAATGCTAAGAACTAAAGCACCATTGGCAATCAGTTGATCCAATTGAGCAATTGAAATTCTATTAGCTGGAAGGAAAACAATGGAAGGGATTCCAACAGATGCACAATAAGAAGATAAAGCAGCAGAAGTGTCACTGGTAGAAACATATCCAACAGCAACAACATGGCAATTTATTTTTCTAGCTAGAACATTCATACCTAGATCCTTGAAACTACCAGTATGGCTAGTACCACAATTATTAAACCACCAATTGTTCATGCCTAGAAACTGTTTGTCAAAATGTTTAGCCCAGAAAAGATTAGAGTTACCCTTAAAAGCGCTAACGATGTCATCATTGTCGACCTCAGGTAGAGCCCAAATATTACTCCATACATCAAAATCATAAGGCCATGTGGTTTTACCGACGCGGGCATCGAAGAGGTTATGCTGGTAAGTGCCATCGAATTTCTTGAGAGTGTCGAGGATATGTTGGTAAGCGCCATCGAATTTCTTGAGAGTGTCGAGGTCATGCTGCACATCGCGGAGGCCAAGAGCGTGAAAGGTTGGAATCAGATTTGGAAGAGGTTTCGTTTGCTTCAGTGGTAGATCCGGCGGCTTTGGTGGCGGAGATGGTCCCAGAAGTTGATTAGAACTAGTTGTCAGTGATGGCGATGAGTGATGTGAGAACGTGTTTGGAGGTTTTAAGGGTGACGACGGTGCTAGAGGTTGATCAGAGATCGTCGTCGGCATTGGCTCCGGTGGTGACTTTGTTTCGTCAGAAGACGGATTTGGTTGCTCTGTTTGTTTTCTGCCCAGATCCGGAATTTCTTCAATGTTCTCCTCAACATGTTTAGGGTTAAGATCAGGGGTGTTCAAAAATATAGTTAACTGAATTGGATGCTTGAACTGAATTGCATTGCACCATAAAAAACTTGAACCATTTAAATAGTTAATGAACTGAACCATTTATTTTAAACAATTCAAATTCAGTTTAAAACCGGTTTAGAACCAGTTTCTTTTTATAAACTGGTTTAATTATATAAATTATTTTTACATAAAAAAAAATTCAATAGAGAAAAAAATATGAAAATAATAATTTTTTCAAAAATTTTAAAAAATAATTTACAATCAAAAAATAGAAAAAAATATAAAAAAGAAATTAAAAAAAATCAGAAATAAAAAAATTTCATTATCCGAACTGCTGTATTGTCTATGCTTATTGTGTTACTACAAAATATAACTTACTTAACATATTATTTTTTTCCCTTCTAGTAAATCAAGCATTGAAAGTAGAATTATAATTTAAAAATCAATTCAATTTTATCCAATTGGAATTGGGTATCAGCAAAATTTTTGTAACCCAATTATATTGCTGAACAAAACGCTTCAGATAAATAATTTAGGAAAGCCCAAACTATTCACATAACAATAAAGTTTTCAATTTTATATACTAAATATATAAAAATAATAAACCGTTTAAAATGGACAATATATAAAACAAAAAAGTGGTAGATGAAAGTGTCTAACATGATTCATCTACATATAAATCTTATCCAATTTATTTATTTCAAATCCATAATAGATTCTTTTTAAGATTTATAAGAAGTCATAGCACTGCTATTAGCAGTGGCTTGGTTGGGGTAAAAGACAGAGATTATGGAAAATAAAAAAAAAAGGAAAGAAGTGAATATTTGTGATTAAGAAGCTTAGTGATGGTTCGAAGCCTAAGAGGAGGGAGATATAGAAATAAAGAATTATCATGTCTGAGTAGTAATATCATAACATGTCGTGGAACCATTCAATTGGATGGTTATTTTTATTTCCAATTATTTATTTTTTGAAAATAAAAAAAAAAGCAAAAAAAATTATGTTTTCTCCTTAAAATTAAAAACAATTTTAAAAAATATCTGATTTTTTTTCCAAAAACTGTTGAAAAAAAAGTTATTTATATACTTAAAATAAATATTATTTTTTAATATAAATATTTTATAAATTTAAAAAAAATTGGTTTTAAAAGTTCAAAATAAAAGTTGAAATTGATTATAAACTAGTTTATAAATATGAATCTGAACTAGTTTTAAATTGGATTGAAACCATTTTAACAGTTAACTGGATTTTTATTGAAATTGTTATTAAAAACTGAACTGAACCATAAATATGATTCGGTTCAATGCAGTTCATGAACCATGAACACCCCTAGTTAAGATCTATTGATTCATACACATTGAGTTGCTTTGGTTGTTTTTTGAACAGATCTGATGATGTATGTGAATACCACAATGGATTTGGTGTTGGGTGTTGCTGAGGATGAAGTTGATGAATGAAAATTTCACGAGGTTGTGGTGTAGTTTGTTGTTGAATATGAGGTGTGATGGGTGAACTAAAATTTGGTGGAGGAAAACGTGATCGGAGATGATGAAATTCAGTTCTGAGCTTGTTGATGCTTGCTGAAAAATTAAGTTGAAATGATTGTTGATTTTGGAGGAGTTGAGTAAGGGAGGCGGAGAGTTCTTCCATGGAAGGAGAAGGTGGAGTCATGGCTTTTCTCTCAATGAAAGCACCATTTGTTATGAACATAACTTGGAGGCTAAGAGAAATAGATAGAAAACTACACTAAAAAGATAATAACAATTCTAAAACTAATTTCTTCATTCATTTCATTGGTTATCATTACATTCACCAACCATCTATTTATAACATAAACATAACCTAATCTAGATCCTTCTAAAGCATGATGACTCACTATTATTAATTATAATAGGCTTATAGAACTTGGGCCTAATTCATTACAGTCACCTAGCCTAATTCCTCTGTTAGCCTCCATAATCTTTGTATACTGTCCATTCACATTGAATCTATACGATACATTCGAAACAACGATCATTACCCAATTTATGAATTTTCTAGGGATTCCAACTTCGTTTAAAATACTTTCCAATGCTTTCCATTCAACCGTGTCGTACGCTTTTTGAATATCCATTTGCATCAAGTATCTTGGAGTTCCACCTTTCCTCTCATAACCCTTAATCAGTTCATAAGTTAGAAGGATGTGATTGTGAATATTTTGGCCTTTGGCAAATGCAGCCTGATTACAACCAACAATAACACTCAGGAGTCAGGACCCTGCTCAGTCTATTTGCCAACACTTTGGAAATTATTTTATACAGGGTACTGCAGCAAGCAATGGGCCTATAATCTCTTATACTTTTTGCCTCATTGTGTTTCGGGATCAACGCCATAATTGAGCAATTGGCAGCTTTGTACAATCTGCCATCAACAAAAAAATTCAGAACAGCCTTCACAACATCAACTCTCATAGTATGCCAAGCTTTTTTCAGAGAAATAGGCCCCGTATCCATCGATTTCTGGTGATTTCAAATCGCTTATGCCTTTAAGGGCTGCAATTATCTCCAATTCCGAAACAGGCGCAGTGAGCAGTTCTCTTTGAGCTGAATCCAGTTGGGTTCCGACTCTCATAGCTGTTATGTCAATACAATCATGTTCATCAGTAGCTTTCCCCATAAGATTCTTATAGAATTCCATAACCTCGTATTCCAATTATGGTTGCGTGTGCACAAAGGTGCCATCTTCTTTTTAAAGCCTATTCATATGTTTGAATTTCTGTCTCATCTTAATATATGCGTGAAAGTGCTTATTCTTGCCATCACTTAATGGCAACCAGTCGATTTGATCTTGTTGTTTTAAGACATTGAATTCAATTTCCTATCATTTGATGAAAGCTTCAGAAAAGCTTTTAACCAGTTCAATGTTGTGAGGATTCATTCTGTTAGCAATCAGAGTTGTTTGTACTTTCAGTAGATCCTCTCTAGTCTTGTTGATGTGGTGTTTCATCTCTGCAAAGGGCTTGCTCAGATTCTTGATAAGAGGTTGAAGTCTTTGGAGCTTTATCCAAACAACGAACATCGACCCGCCGTGCAGTGGAGTATTCCAGCTTTGCCTACTAGTGTCGTTGAAATTATCCAAGTCAGATGTACTGTTGATAAACTTAAATGTGCTTGTTCAAATCTGTGTTAGCATTTCTTCCTCTTCCAGTAGAAGCATGGCGTGATCAGATACATTAGGAGTCATATTGGTCAAGGTAGCATTTACATGTTCCTGCATCCATTCCATATTGCCCTGTATACGATCAATCCTTGAATATATTGCATTATCACCTTGCCTGTTAGACCGTGTAAATCGATCACTGTAACTTTCCAGTTCACAATCATCATGCTAACAAGGTCAATGTATTCTTTGTCCGTAACCACATTCCCTCCTACTTGATCTTTTACCTTAACAACATTGTTGAAATCACCAATCAACATCCACAGCCCCTGTTGGTGGGAATGTAGTATGCCAATATCTTGCCAAAGCTTTTTCCTTAATTCCAATTGATTATGAGCGTAGATTGCAGTCATCCAATACATAAATTTCCCGTTAGTTCCCATCACCTTACAATGGATCATTTGGTCAATGCTACTAACATGCTCAACCCGTACTCTATTATCATCCCAACAGATCCATAAACGGCCATTTTCATGTTTATCTTAATTATCTAGATAATTGAAATTGAGTTTCATCCCCTCTCTAATCGTATGAGCTTTTTGCTTTTTTACTCTTGTATCAATCAGTACTATAATAGCAGGGTTAAGATACAGGAGACGATAGTGAATCTCCCTACTCTTACCTGCTTTATTCAGCCCCGTACGTTCCACGAAATAACAATGGAACATTATCATACACTAAGGAACCACTCTCCCCTAGTTATGTGAATCCATTTCCCTGTTTGACATGTAATGGAGTGGTAGTTACCTCTATTCTTATCTTTCCCTCTTTTTCGAACTGCAGTTCGGGTTTCCTCAGTCTCTGCATCTGAATCTTGATGCACCTCCAATGTGTTCCTTGTAGAAGTTTGTTGTGCTGGTGGGTCTGTTATGTTGTCTTGTTGAACTTCAATTTCATCCCTGCATACTATTTCCTATGTCTTTTCTTGTGTTGTCTTCTCCTTTGGTATCCACTTCTTTGCATTTTGCCTTTGTATTTTTCCTTCACACTAATGGCCAATTTTGTGACATTTTGTACAATACGCCGGACACCATTCGTATTCACAGTTTGTTGCGTATTTTCACCTTCTTTATCTCTGATGGTAGTTTCCTTTACTATCTCTTGTATAATGTCGATCTCAACTTAGATTCTAGCAAAAGATATACAATACCTATTTGACGTGCATTCATCTGTCATTAATGGTGTGCCCAATGCGCAACCAATCTTACTCAAGCTTTTTGTGCCCTATAGATATAGTGGTAGTTGAGGTAATTTGACCTAAATCAGGATAGTCCCAATCTGTCTATCAAAACCAATCATCTTGGTGCTCAAATCTTGTATGGCACATTCATTGGCAGAAAAGTCATTGTACATTTTAAAGATTGAAACAATATGGATGATCAAGAGTCATGGAGGATACTGAAACAAGATTAGTATTAGAAGGAATTCCTTAAGGGAGTAAACTGATTTGTTGAGGCAAGTTAATCAATTTATCATACTTTTCTTGAGAAATATTAAAACTATTACCGCAATGAAGTAATCCATGACATATTTAGAAGATTGATATAGGATATTGATGGAAGATTAAAGTATAAAAATTACAAATACGGTCAGCCTTGGAAAATCATTCTTTCAGGACAGTCCCAACATCTATCACAATGATATGAGAAATAATGGTGGATGCAATTTTTTTCATAAATAAATTTCAATAATCAAGAATGAATCAAGTAATATCACCTTTACCATTGATTACGATTAAGATCATGGTGAGGTGCAATTTCAATAGATCCATCAATAAATTGATGTTTGTTCTTCACACGTAAGTCTCACTGATTTTATCCATGTAAGATAGTTGGATCTATTCAACTTTAGAGAAATGCAAACCAAATTCGGACCCTCACTTGGATGAATGTAGTAAATAGAATCAATGACAACTTGTTGATCAGACATAGCAACGCGCAGAGGAATTGATAGTTAACAAAAATTAAATTGAAAAAGAATATGATGAACAAATCAAGAACTTTGTCTTGACGAATGAGTCAAAGAAAAAAAGTCAACTCAACAGAAAAAGGATATGAATGACAAGAATGAAGTTATATTGTTCTAACTGATACCATATTATGAATAAGAAGATTTGGTGTAATTTCAACTAACTTTATTGAATTTAAAAGGTGGATACAAGTGTTAGTTATAGGATAATTAAAGTCCATGCTATGTACAATACACAAGCTCTTATTGAATACTAATCTCTAACAATTTCTTAACTGTTATAACTAACAGTTAGTTATTGTGGTTAGCTTATTAGCTTACATGTCAAATTGATTCTTTAATGTTGAAACGTTTACAACAAATTCTTGCTTTCCCTTTGTTGGTTGTTTCTTTTTTGTCTCCATGATTTCAAACTCGGTTGACTCAATGTTGATTTCATATCCAGATGTTGCTTCAACTTCAGTCCCATTTGGAAAACCTTTAGGAAACTTTTGCTTAGTAGTTGGGCTTACTTTAATGAAAGCATCATCATCTAGAGAACCTGCGCAACATGTGGAAATGAAGAGAGTTCAAAATGAAAAAGGTGATGAGGTAGCTTAAGAAATGAAAATTGATACAAAAAGTATTCACCTAGATTTTTAATCTGATTTGTTTCCTGTGAACCTTCAACTTTCCCAGCATGTGGCTCTTTTGTGGAACTTGAAGACGAAGGTATGGCTATTTGGTCATCACCATATTCCTGCACATAATGGAACAAAATGATTTGATACTTCATTGGTCGAGCGATTCTGTTTGACATATAATATGTGTTTTTAAAACATATGTAAATGCCCACTATTTGATTACATAGTTGTAAATGTCGATTTCTTCTAAAAAGTTATACAAATGATCCACTCGATAAATTTTTTTTAATTTAACATAGGATTGATGAAACTTAATATTTACAATGAGTTATTAAGTGGAGTAACTCAATGCAGAGTTACTCTTGGAATAGGTTGATACCTTTATGATTGTACTGTCGAGCGATTCTGACACCGGGTGCATTTTGAAATTACCAATAGATTTGATAGTAGCCAGAGGACATTCTATTAGTTCAAGTTTTGCCGAAGGAGGAAATTTTATACGATATTTTTTGGGACACATCGCGACTAAACTTGAAAGATTGCGAAGACTTAGAAATTTCAATTTCGGAAGACGAAGCAGAATCTTAATGTGGTTTTCTTGATCAAGAGTGTCGCGTCCAAGTATGTATTTCAATTTCGTGCAACCTTCAATGTAGAGCTCTTCCAATTTTGGGAAGATATTGCCCCAATTATTGCTGCCACTGTCATAATCTCCAAAGTCTATTATGTGCTTCAATTCATCACAGTTCCTAATTGTCAAACTTTCCACCAACAATTTTGGAACGACAGATACGATAAATACCGATTTTATCTTGGAGATATGAGACAGTTCAATCTTTTTAATATTGTAAAGGATCATTGACTGTATTTGAAGACATTGAGTACGTTCCCATATATGAAAGCGATATGAATTGGATTCCTACAATGTAATTATGTCATCCCAATGAAAATAAATTCAATAGCTAATAAAACATTCATGTAGTCTTCTCAGAATCAAACAGAAACATTTAAAAAGTAAGAAAGTGTCAAACCAGTGCCAATGAATTGTCATGCGGCTGCTCAACATCAACCAATGGAATGGAAGATGTTGACCCCTTCACAGATGAAGATATGAGATGATTAGATTCGCGAAACATATAAGTGAAATTTGGTGAATGGCAGAGCTCCAATTCCCTTAGTGAACGGAATTCAACATGTTGGTATACGCCAAATACGTATTTCAACCCATCACATCTTTTAATTTTAATAGTTTGTATTACGGGAATGTCTTGAGCAAATAGAAAAGGAAATATAGAATCTAATAGGGGACATCCTTCAATATCAAGCACTTTTAGTTTTGGAAACATTAATCCATGATATTTGTTACTATTATCTTCGTCATCCATTTCCATGCTTGATTCCTCCTCTTTCTTTTCATCTACTATTATGTTTTTCAGTCTTTCGCAGTGAGCTATTTTCAATGTCTCTAGTAGCACCAGGCTTCCAGAAGTCAGCCGTTGAGAAAATAAGGAAACTAACATCGGGCAATTCTGCAGTTCGATGACCTTTAGACTGAAGAGATTTAGCTTGCATTTAAACAAACTTCGCAGATGTTTACAGTCCTTGATTGACACCTTCTCTAAATTCGTCAAACAATCAACGGATAGAGCACCATTAAATAGTTCTTTCAAATTTTCCATCCTATCCAGTTTTAGTACTACCAACTTGGACAAGACATTTGGCATTTGATAACCAATCGTGTCAACGAGGAGCTGTATTTGCGAAACACAACTCAAGCAAAGCTCAACAAGATCATTCATACCTAGATTTATAGGAACAATCTCAGGCATGAGATTTCTCCACTTCCCCTTAATTCCGTTTAGTAGAAGAACCTCTGCTGTTTCCATACAATAGTTGAATGTTTCTTTTGAAAACCTATATGCATCACCATTAGTAGGAAAAACCACACATTTCGATAGCCAATTATTCCATACAGCCCACCCTTTACAGATATGATATCTTCGCAATTGAGGTAATGTTATTTCTCCACAGAAACAATTAAAACTATCGATGAAATACAATCCTTCAAGTGACGAGCATCTTTTAATAACTTCAAATGGGTCACCCGAGCTAATTACACAGTGCTCCAAGTTCAACAATTTAAATTTCTCTAGATTTGCAATTTCTTTTGGAAGTTCATTGATTGTGCATTGAATCAATTCAAGAGTCTCAAGACTTTGCAGTTTTCCCATGATAGAGATGTCACCTAAATCCACAGTCTTAATCAATATAGATCGAATATTTGTCAATGACTGAATTGAATTTGGTAATGATAGTAGTGGATAATCATCATTTCCTGAAAAACACAAAACTCGAAGCTTGGCCATATTTTCAAAGAAAGAATTTGGAACTTCCATACATTTGTGGTCTTTATCACTGTCCACTTTGACAATTAGAATCTCAAGTTTGGAATCATCAAACTTACTGGAAAACAAACCCTTATCCTTCCCTTCACATGATAAATATTGAATATTTACTTTCCTTTCAACCAAAGACTTTTGAATCTCTTTTTTTTCTTTTATCCATTGAGCCATATCACAAACCAAACCATGCATTTTTACATTTTTTTGGCCGACCCCCAATAACAAATAAGAATCTAGCAGTTTATTTTTGGCTACAACCACTTTTTCACGAGCCCGATAATCTTCCTCAAAAAGCCCCGCTCCTATGGAAATTCTGGTTAGAACTTCAACAGAAATTTCTTCATTTTCTCCTAATACAGAAAATAAGAGGAACAATTCCTTGGCTTCTTCGCCTTTTATATAATCATAGCTAACCTTCAACCATTCATAAAGTTCAACCATATCATCATCAACCCCGTGATAGGATACATGCTTCTTCAATGACCGTAATTTCATAGCCCACTCTTGCATTACTCGATGGCCTCTTAAACTACTACCGATAATTGCAATTGCGGCTGGTAATTGTTTACATTCCTTTGCAATTTCACGTCCAATGCTAATCACTACTCTTGGGCATCTATTACCCATGCAGGAATATTTTTGAAACATGATCCATGCATCTTCTTCGGATAAAAGGTCGAGTTCAATTCTCTTGACACAACTCATTGTGTTGAATATTTGCTTACTGCGAGAGGTTACAAGAACTCTACAACCTTTGTGATTGTCTGAATTTGGAATCCCGATTTCTTCAAAATCAAGTGGGAATTGACCCCACATGTCATCCATTAGCAAAAGAATTTTTTCTCCATTTGTTAATCTATTCAATATTTTTATGGTTTTGTCTGATTCACTATAGTCCTTCCAATTCAAGCCAAAAGATTCAAGAATAGCATCTTTAATCTCTTTTATATTAGGAGTGAATGAAACGGTCACATAAATGAAATGGGTGAATTGTTCAAATTTCTCTAATTCTCTTATCACTTCTAGGGCCATTGAAGTTTTTCCAATACCAGTCATCCCTTGCAATACCGTTATAAAGTTATTTTCATCTTTTAGTGCATTCAACAGATTTTTGTATTCAAACTCCCTGCTTTTAAAGGAAATGTAACTTGTAACATTAGAGTATCGGATTACTGGATGACTCTGAGGATAACTTCCTATATTTCCAGATTTAACTTTATGTTTCATTATTCTTTTAATCTCCTTTTCCCTTTCATCTACGAATCTTATTAGTCTTTTAAATTCCGTATCCCTTTCATATATCCTCCGGTACTTAGTACAAAATCCAAAACAACTTGTTAGAAATGTTGGTTTGGTGTCCTTTTGAATAGGCATTCTTTTGTTTTGAGTCTGTGTTTTTTGAGAAACAAATATGAAATGTATTAAGACCAAAATAAATAAATATTCAATACAACAGCTATTAACTTCACCAACGTTGTAGAGAAATTAAAAATTATTTCCATAGAGAATAGTAGACAACATTGTTTACTGTTTTTGATTTAGTAGAAGAAATTCCAAGTATTTTATATGTAATAGTTAAAAAAATATTCTGAACAAGAGCAAAACAATAGTCTTTATAATTTTATAAACTAAACAACACGGTTTATCTTCAAATCCTCTCCTTACGCTTTACCATTTTATAAATTATTAAGGAAGGAGAACACATTTGAGTGGACACTGGAATGTTATGCTGCCTTTACCAAGCTCAAAGAAGTATTATCGCGCCCACCTATTGTAGTCCGTCCAAACGCTAGTGAGACACTTTTGATTTATCTCTTCATGTCATTGGAGGCCATAAGGGTCATTTTGGTACAAGAAGACGACATCTCCCAACATCTAATGCATTTCATCATATAAGTACTGCAAGGGTCGGAATTAGGCTATCAAAAGGTAGATAAAATCATCTTGAGCCTTGTAATTGTGATGAGGAAATCGAGACATTATTTCCTGGCACACCCAGTTATGGTAGGAACGGACTACACCATCAATCATATACTCTTCAAACTGAACCTAGAAGACCAGATCTAGCAGACAGGATGACAAAGTGGTTTGTAGAATTTTGTAGTACGAGACATCTCTTACAAACCAAGGAAATGGCTTAAAGCACTGGCTCTAGCGACTGCATCGCAATAACCACAACCGAGGAGTCAAAAGCACTCTTCAGGTGGAAGATATATATGGATGGCTCATTCAACGTGAAAGGCTATGGTTAAGACATCTTTGAGAAAGGGACCATTGTCTCATGCTCGAGGTCGTGGTAAGATTCGAATTTCATACTTCTAAGTAGAGTATGAAGCTTGTCTAGCTGGATTTCGCGTAGTACTCAAGATGAGTGTTGAGGAAGTGATGATCAAGTTCGACTCACAGTTGGTCGCATCACAAGTACAAGGGGGATACCATGCCAAAGATGTAGTTATGCAACAACATTTGGGCATAAAAGCATTAGCGAAGAAAAAACTTAGAAAATGGTATTATTGATAGACGGTGAGCAAGAAACTAAGACATCTGTTTTATTATGGTTGTTGATTAATTCATATAGTGGATCATGGCATAATCATTACTAAATAACACTAGTCCTTGTTAAAAGCTTCTTGGACTATAACCATGAGATTGTAAATGATAATCGGCTTCTTATTCGATGGAAGAAGAGTATTCTCAGTAGAAGAGACGGTTGTCATTGAAACTCCGACTGATTCAGCCACCATACCAACCAAAGACTTGACACCATAATCCTTAGCTAAAGGAGCACTATTAATTAGGTTGTATTTTAAAGGACCGATTTTAGCCAATAACCAAGCCTTCAATTTTTCGTAAGGCTGGAATTTGACCTTATTGACCATGATATCTATGAAAAAATTTAGCAACTCATAATAAATAGTGGAAACATCAAAGGATCAAATCATTGCAAAACACACCCAACAACTTACAAGATTCTTTTCAAATATGGGTTATCACCATAGACAGAATATCTATGTACCCATATTTTAGTTATGCTATTTTATTTTTCCATTTAGTACAAGGATCCTGATTAAGGGACAGTTTTTTTCAGTTAAAAAAAAAAAGAATTTTTCTTTATATTTTAAAAATGGATTTTGTAAAACCGTTTTTGAAATATTCGTTTTGATATCTAATTTTTTTTCTAAAATAACATTTTAAGAATAACTATTCAAATCAAATTATCATTTAGAGCTTTTATGAAAAGAAATTTTACACAAAATAATGTTACACTATAAAAATCAATTTTAAAAAAAGGCAAAACAAACGGGCCCTAAAACTATTAACCAGCTCTATATTAGCTCAAATATATTTTTATTAGACTAAAAAAAGTCCATTATCATAAAATGCAAGTCTGTCTTCACCCTACCATAATGTTCTTAACTTAAGCAGCAAGAAAACAATAGTTCATAAATAATATTATCGACCCCCTCTTCAAAACAAAACATGTTTTGGTGACCGTTAATAGTACGGGGCTTAGCAATGATATAGCATAACTTGAAGTTTTTGAGAGAGTTTGTGAAGGCCTCAAGCAACTTAGGGGATTTTTTGAAGTGAACCGAGTAAAATGGGATTTTAGGGCCATCTTAATTAAGGAAGAATATGAAAAATAAGACTTGGAGGGATATCTAATGATTAAAGAATCCACTCCCCTATATTTTATTTCTCTGATTCAATAAAGTCAGAATATAACGAAAGAGTGCCTAAGGATGTAAATGGCGCATATCGTCATTTAACAAATATCTAGAAGAAGGATACTTAATGGTATGAACCATAGTACATGTTTACCCAGAGGGAATGGTAAATTTGAGGAACCTAACCTTGCTTGAACTTTGCATGTAGATAATTAAAGTTAGGTATAGTGTTACATCAACAATTACCCCAAAACAAAGGTAACTTTGCCAACCATTATCGGCAGAAAGGGCGGGGGTTGCATTTTAAGAGAAGAAGAAACAAAATCGTTATCGCTCTCCGCCTAATGATTATCGTTATAGAGTAGAAGGAAAACAAAAACAAGTATTAAACAACGAAGGTTAAAGAAACTTACCACTGGAAAGCTTGAAGATGTTTAAAAATAGAGAGCAAGGAAACTTCAAGATAAATAAATCAATGGTAAAAGAGGAATTCATAATAAAAAGTTTAGACCAACCTATTATGAATGGTTTAAACTTCCTTTATCCGACACAAACAATCTTTAGTGCCTTGTTTTTTTTGTAAGGGTTGCACCCCTAGTGCGAGCTTTATCAATCAATTGCTTATTAAAAAAAAAAAAAAATGGAGTAAGAAATGGTTTGTCCTTATATATAAGTCCATCCTTCTCAAAAGAATCAAAAGGTGAATAGGTGAAAATCCTAAGTGAAAAAAATCAAAGTCCCCTAAGGTCAGATGTTCATAGGTAAACGAGTGACGCGTCAATAGAGATAGTGTCATAAAAGTCATAATGACAGTTATGATTCCTAGAAATATTGACAGGTCATCACCCTACACAACATAAAAAAAAAGTGGCACGAAAAAAAAGTAACATGTGTCGAAGAGTCCCATCATATCTTGACAAGGTAAAAGAGAATTCCAAAGATCAAGAATGACAAGCCAGGTTCCGAAGAATAAAATATTCACCGAAGACCTAAGATCGCAAAAACTTATAGGAAACAGGGGGCGACCAAGGCCAAAGTCAAGCTTGGCTACATCAGACAAGGCTTGGGGCTACTATTCTTGCCTAAGTCGATGAGTCTTTTCAATGGTCAAATAAGAACGTTGACACATAAAACGACCTCCAAAGACCATGGATCGTTGGATAAAAGTTAGATGTTATGGAATGTTATCACTCGAAGACATATGTCTAAAAACAGAAGGTTGTTGGGATCTAAAACCCTAGAATTGAATAATAAAGTCTAGCGTAGACCTCAAATCTAGATACACACTTTCTAACCCTAAAATATTTCTTATCTCTTATAGTCACTAACTTGAATGTCAAAGTGTTTATTGAACCAACCCCTAACGTCGAACCGAAACCTAAAATACCATTAGTAAACGAGAGTATACCATCATATTTGAGTTCATCTCTATATTGGTGAATACCTTGGATCATTGTACCATTTGTTATTATGCAACCACTCGTCTAAATAATTATGATATACTCTATTTATGTGTAAAATGTGTAGTTTAAATATTATATCTTTGTAATATTAATATGTAGTTTAAATAATTATGATATATTTTATCTATTATTACCATCTGTTATTACATAACCACTTCTCTTTATAATTTTGCACTAAAACTTTAGTATCTCGTTGGTTAAATATTATATCTTTGTAATATTAATACTAATAGAATCTGATCAGTATATTTATACATGTTGGATTAATGGGTGCATGTATACACAATCATATAATTTTTACATTATGGTTTTATTTGGTCATATATGCTCTTGTGCACTAAAATATTTTTAAAAAACTTCAAAAAATAATTGATTTTATTCCCTTTAATATTGGTGAAATAAGGACTTAAATCGAATATTTTATATATTGCACCTATTTAAAAAAAAGGTCAGACCTATTTAAAAAAAAGTCAGACTTAGGCTTTTTTTTAAAATTTATTTAATTAATTATGTCAGACTTAGGCTATTAAAAAAATCTATAAAGTTTTATAGGTCGGTCTATATTTTCATATACATTAAGATTAATCTAAATAGTTTGGTCCATATATGCATATATATTAGAAAAAAAATGCTAAAAAGGTTGGCATATATATACATAGATATTTGAAAAAAAAAACTAAATAGATTGAGCTATATATGCATATATATTAGAAAAAAAATGTTAAATAGGTCGGATTATATATGCATATATAGGTCGACCCATAAGACTTAAATAATATGGATTAATTGAAAACTTTAATTAAAAACATACTTTTAAATAGGCTTTCAGATCATGCCAAAAAGAGCCTATAGTAAATCATAGACTAGTTCTAACCTTATAAACTTATAGTAAGTAAGACTCGGATCTAGGGATGGCAAACAAACCCAAACCCGCGGGGCCCACCCGCACCCGAACCCGAGTCAACGGGTGAAAACCCGAGTTGACTGGGTTTGGGTTCAGGTTCGGGTGCCACCCGATATTTCGGGTGCGGGTTTGGGTAGTGTGAAACCCGCGCCCGAAACTCGAAATCACACCCGAATATATATATATATATATATATATATATATATATATATATATATGTATATATATATATATATGTATATATATATATGTATATGTATATATATATATGTATATGTATATGTATATATATATGTATATGTATATATACATATATATATATATACATATATATATATATACATATATATATATATATATACATATATATATATATATACATATATATATATATATATATATATATATATACATATATATATATATATACATATACATATATATATATACATATATATATATATATATATATATACATATATATATATATATATATACATATATATATATATATATATATATATATATATATTTATGGAAAGTTGTAAGAAAATTGAAGGAAAAATATATTTTATGTATTTTGTTGCGGGTTTGGGTTTGGGTGAAAAAACCCGAACCCAACGGGTGTGGGCGTGGGTGTTATTTTGTCACCCGAATAGTTTTTGGGTTTGGGTTCGGGTTCGGGTGGTAATTTCGGGTGCGGGTTTGGGTAGTATAAAACCCGCACCCGCGGGCACCCGTTGCCATCCCTACTCGGATCATCTAAAGTCTAACCTAGTCTATTTTCACCCATAGTTATTAGCCACAGTTTATTCGAAAAATTATAAAATAAATTAAAAAAAGCATATGATAGTTACTTAACTTATTTCCAACTTAAAGCGAAATGGTATGAACAATCTTGTCCTTTCTCCAAATTGCAGTAGCTAGTGTTCGCTGCAATTCAAGTTTTCCTTTCTCTTTTTCAGTTTATTACTACTCTCATTATATGTTTTGTAGCAACTAATTTATGGTGGAGAAAAAAAAGAATGGATGGAATAAAGTAAAATAGGAACATTATTGCAAACAAGTAAAGTGCATTCATTGAGTGATGAAAATAATTTAAGCAAGGCATAACTTGAACTTCCTTCATAAAATGGGGAGTTTTGGGTTAATCGGAGAAGAAAAGAATCAAAAAAGGGAACAGGAAGGAATTTAGCATTCCTCTCTCCATGTCCCAAATAAAACCATACGATATAGTTAATCCCTACAAATTATAAAAAGTTTAAATTTTAATTTTTTTTCATCATTTAAGTTGCAAATAACTATATTTATAAAAAACAATAATAAATAAGTAACTTAATTTAAATAACCAAAAACATCGTTTATAATTACTTTTTATTTTAATAATAATATTATTTATTATATTAAAAAAACAAAAATAAATAAAATATTTTAATAATAATATTTAAAGAATTATAAGAATATTTGGGTTGATCCAAGGAGAAAACTTTCTAAACAATGACAACGTTGATTCTGAAATTGTCATTTCTAAAACACAAGAGTGTAGAGACGAGTGACTTATACTTGTTGACTTGTGAATTTCGTCAACCGACTGGTATTTATAATACCTTAAACATTCTTGGGATTAGAAAAAGAGATAATCTTCTCATTGTTTAATACTCTCTACGTCTCATATTATAAGCAAATTTTATCTTTTTAGATTCATTCAATAATTAATACACCAAAACTACATATAAACCTGATACATCTATTATAATATATAAAAAGTAAAGTACCTGATAATTACACTTTAAGCCCTCTGATTAAATAACTAAAACCGTTCAAATTCCATGGGTAAATTTGTCCTTTTGATAAATAAAGCCACCATATTCATTTGACATTAAATGCTATCTATTGTGTCACTTTTTGATTGGTTGATTTTATTTTTATTTATTTGGTTTTTCCTTTTTTTAATCTATTTTATATAATATTATTTTATATTATAGGTGAAATAATGTCAAAAGTTGCATTGAGAATATAATTGTGTTTAAATATCTAAGCAACTTAATGATGCATTGAGGACTGAAAGGTCTCATTGAGCTGAAAACTTACACGGGTAATTGAACTATTCTACAATTTTAAGAAGCAAAATTTTATTAACCACAAAGCACCAGAACTATTCTCTCTCTTTGTGATCCTCCCCTTTTCTCTCTGAACCCATTTATTAAACACAAATTTGTTTTAAGCTTTGAAGCTCTGAATCCATAACCCATGGCTAATCGAGAAAGGTGAAGGATGGGACACAAACCCTAACGCAAAAACACGAAACCGCACTGATTCCATCACCAACTTCGAAAGCGAAGCCGTTGCAAGGTACTACACCATATTTCACTCTACTTCTCTTATTTACCATAGTCACCAATTCCTTTTCTCTTTCCATCCCAAACCATCACTCTTAGATTCACACTCACACTCTTATTCTCAATTACAAACACAACAACAACCTTTCTCTTTTGCAAAATCAGTATTTCTTTGACACCTCTGTTGCAAACCACCATCGTCGGAGTCGCCGCTGTAAAAAATAACACCTATGCCTCCGTCGCCAACATATCCGCGTCAACTGCCGCTGACCATATGCATCAAGGCCCCTCCAATAAAATGCAAGGTTTGTGTTGTGAAAGCTACAGCCAGATCTGAAACCACAGAGTATAAGTTTGCCATTTTTTATCGTTTCTACACATAAGTATAAGTTTTCCGTTTCAGCACATGAGTATAAGTTTGCCATTTTTTTTATCATTTATACACATGAGTAGAAGTTTTCAATTTACATGTGAATCTAATATCTATCTTGATTTGTATGAGTTTTATGATTTTCTTTACAAGTTTCTCTTTTGGAGGCTCACACAAAGATATTTGTTTATGCAGTTGGAAAGGGCTTATTATGATGGACTGCTCAATCGCCTCCGTAAACACGCATTAACACCGCGTGACTCTAACCAAACTGTTAGAAAATTTATAGGCTGAAAAGTTTTTGTCAGGTTCTATTTAGCTGCATAATTCTAACTTGGATTATTGCATGGTACATGTTTGTATTTTTGCTTCAACGAGTCTCTTGCAGGAAAATTATACCCTGTCCATCTACTAATCCGGGTTGCATATCTATAAATCCAAAGTCATTGTCTCCATACAAATCCTGTGTTTTTGGGACCAAGAACAGGTAACCATATTCTTATATTCATTTCATATAAAAAAAAGTTTTGATCTTTACACTTCTCATGTTTTGGTCACACAATTTTTTACCTAAAGTTGTGGTTTTTACTTTCTGAATCATTATTTTTTACCTAATGTTGAGGTTAATTTGTGGTTTGTGATTGTAGTCAATTCTTGCAGGGAGTAGCTGTCTTTGTAATAATCTGATAAAATGAAAGTGATTCAATGGGTAGCAAGAACGAAGTTGGTCAGAAAATGGACAAAGAGTTATACCAATCTACTCGCACCTGGCAGAAAAAGGTATATATATTTGTATTTATTAACTTATCTATGTTGTTGTCTCTAACAGAACTGTAGTTACTGTTAGTAATAAACTATTGTATCACATTTCCATTAGTAATAAAATTTTATGCGACAGTTAGTCTGTTCTTTATGCAGATTGATTTTTATTTCAACTAATGCTTGTTTAATTGATTAAAAATGATGTTTTTATTTGATGGAGATTTGATTGTGTCTCTTATTGATACATGAAACAATGGCATATTTTACCTGCAAAAAGTTTATTCTTTTGTTATGTTTCAAAAGCTTTTAAAGTTTGTTGATTGAGAGTTAATTTATGGGTTTTTGATTAGTTTGAAGGTATGTCTTATACATTTTTGATTACGTTTTTCTTCTAAAAAGTGTGATAATGTTTGAGTCAATAGCAAATGTTGGTCTTTTATATTTTCTATTCTTGGTTGGAGTATGGATGGATGCATCTACAATAAGAATAAAAGGTAGAAAATCACTGTAGCAGTTTATGGTATGGTGTTACCATTCAGAACGAGAGCGCTATTCTCGACCGTTTCTTTTGTGTTAATTCTTGGTGATGTTCTTTAGTCACTGAATGTCCTGTTCTTTCTGGAATCCTTGCAGAGTTAAAAGCGGACAACTCAAGGTTGGGAAAGGTTGCTCTTTCAGCTGCAATCATTAACGATGTTCTGTCATGGATGCTTTTGGCTATAGCTATTGCTTTGACAGTATATGGAATAATCTATGTGGCTTCTATAATGGTTGTTTTGTTTTTGTTGCCTTTAATGATTTTGTTGTGCTTTTGTTGTAAGACCTATAATCATGGGGATAATAAGGAAAACACCAAAAGTCAAAAATCGTATGGTGATTTCTACTTATGTTTAATACATTGTTCAACTTTTAACTTTGTTTTCATTTTTGTATACATGGGACATCTTTTGATTCTATTTTGATTATTTTTAACTTTGTTTTCATTTTTGTATACATAGGACATCTTTTCATTCTATTTTGATTCTTTATACGATTTTTCCTCATTATTTAGAATATTCATGCTGTAATTAATTGAATGAATAAATATTGATCCATTGTAATTGATACACTATTGATTGATATGGCTCAATTGTATCTGGTTCTATTGAAGAGCATAATGTGAAGAATCAATTGTGATAATAATTAATTTGATAAATATTTGATAATAAATAATCGACCTATATAGCTTAGTTTTTTTATATATTTGGCTTAATTTCAATGTTTTTATTGAATCAAAATGTTTTTTTTTAATAAGCAATTGATTGAAAAGCTCGCACTAGGGGTGCAACCCTTACAAAAAAAAAACACCAAGCCCTTGAAGATAATAGCATTCCTCATAAGCCAAATGCTCCAAATAGTAGCCACCTAAACAAAATTGATTAAAATTCTTCGCTTGCTACATTTCACCTTTTCTTGAATAACATCGAAACAAATTATCTCCTCCACATTAATCGCCTCCGAAATTCCGAGCCAAATCAAAATGTTGAATAAGGAAATCTTCAATTTTTTTTATTTTGAAATTAAAAAATTTAATCTAATAAAAAAAATTTAAAATTATGGGTTAAATATATTTTTGCTTCCTATAAATATCTCAACTTTCATTTTCAGTCTCTATTAAAAAAATAATATATTTTAGTTGCTATAAAATTTGTATGCATGTAATTTTAATCCATAATGTTAAACCAAGGGGTATTTTTGAATGATTATTTTGAAGACATGTGTAGAACGTTATAAAAAGTTCCTCAAAAAAACTCAAAATTTGATTTCTAAGTCGAGGTTTTCATTATTTTTATTATTATCTTTTAAAATTTAAAAAATTTATATTTAATTCTTCTTAATTTAAATTTATATTATTAAATAAATTTAAATAAATTTTAAAAAAATTTCAGATATTAGCAAATTAGTTGTATTATAAATAAATTTTAAATTAATAATTATGAAAAATTATTTAGTTTTCAATTCAATAATAATAATTTAAGATTTAAAAAAGTCTACCTTTTAAATTCAATTGAATGAAATTATTATTATTGAATTGAAAACTAAATAATTTTACATAATTATTAATTTAAAATCATACTAAATTATAGTCCTACAACTTCTTCCCTCCAAAATGTTCCCGCCAAATTTTCCACCAATAATAAATCATCATATTTATTAATAACAATAAATAATAATATAATAATAATAATAATAAATTATAATCCTACAACTTCTTCCCTCCAAAATGTTCCCGCCAAATTTTCCACTAATAATAAATCATCATATTTATTAATAACAATAAATAATAATAATAATAATAATAATCAAGTCACTTATTAGTTCCTATTTTTTTAGTTAATACACAATCACGTTTTTTTAATAAATAAAATATCTAATTCATTATTTATTATTATTATTAATTATTTAATAATAAATCATTATAAAACCGCCACTTATTAATTCCTATTTTTTAGTTAATACACAACCACGTTTTTTTAAAAAATAAAATCTCTAATTCACTATTTATTATTATTATTAATTAATTAATATATATATTTAAAACCACGTTTCCTATTTTTTAGTTAATACACAACCACGTTTTTTTAAAAAATAAAATCTCTAATTCACTATTTATTATTATTATTAATTAATTAATATATATATTTAAAACCACGTTTTTCTTAAAATAAAATCTTAATAATATAAAACCGCCGCTTATTAATTCCTATTTTTTAGTTAATACACAACCACGTTTTTTTAAAAAATAAAATCTCTAATTCACTATTTATTATTATTATTATTATTATTATTATTATTATTATTATTATTATTATTATTATTATTATTATTATTAATTAATATATATTTAAAACCACGTTTTTCTTAAAATAAAATCTTAATAATAATAAATTCACAAGCCACTTATTTCCTATTTTTTAGTTAATACACAACCACCTTTTAAATAAATCTCTAATAATAAATAATAATAAACCCACAAGCCACTTATTATACTTCCTGTTTTTTAGTTAATACACAACTACAACCACCTACATTAAAACCACGTATATTGAAAATACAGTTACATATTGCATTATAACTATTCCACCACTACCACTAACTCATTCAATATATATATTTAAGGTAGTTCATTTATTTTTTAACATCAAAATTATTAGGCTTCTTCACCTTCTTGATTTTCATCATTACTCTTTATTTTTTCTTCACATATTGAAACAAAGATTAGATATGTATCAATTAATTTCTTATACTTTGCCTTTATCTTTCTATTATATTTTTTCTTAATTTGTTGTCTTTGTCTGCCTTTGTATTATATTTTTTCTTAATCCATTGCCTTTGTCTTTGTAGGTGCCACCATGCCATGGATAAGGGAATTGCATATGACAATATTTCTCAATTACATTTCTCAATTTCTTCTTCACATATTAAAATAATGATTAGACATATTTCAATTAATTTTTTATATTTTACCTTTTTTTTAATTCTTTGCCTTTGTTTTTGTAGGTGTCACCGTGCCATGCATGAGAAAATTGCATACCAAGATATTTCTCAATTACATTCTTTATTGAGGGTTGCTATGCTTACCCCCAAAATTCTACACCATGTATTTACACCTTATCATATAAAGCATGTTCCATGTATTTTTTTTGTTAATATTTAAATAAAACATATTCGTGCATCGCACGGGTGTACGTCTAGTTTATTTATAATATAACTAATTTGTTTATACTACTAATTTTTGTTTTTATTTAAGTTTTTTATTAAAATTAAAAGTTCTAAATTGACATAAAATATATTTTGTAATCATTTAGATTTTAGAAAAATGTTAATAAAAACAAATCAAAATCAATAGAGATAAAATTTATTACTTTTTACTACAACTTATAATTATTTTATACCAAAGTTAAATATTTAGTTTTTCATTATAAAAATATAAAAATAAAAATTATTTTGTAATTATTTAGATCCTTATTTGAGATAAAATTTATTTTGAAATTATTTAGACTTTTATAGAAAGGTTAATAAAACAAACAAAATCAATTGAGATTTTGTAAACTTATGAAATAACTAAAACTTCTCATAATTTTTTCAAATTAACTTCATAATTGTAATCATGTTAAAAATATGTTAATGGGTGGTCATGAAAATTTAATGATAAATGATAATCATAAAAAATAAAAGATAAAATTTAATGAGATTATTTTAAATATATGAGAATAAATATATATTATTTATCATACATAGGTTTTAAATTTCTATTTTTTTTTATAATTGTACATATTCAAGATCTAATTACTCTATTAACATATTCACATTTTTATTATTTGTTTAATTTTTAAATATTTTAACTTTTAATATTTGACGGGAGATGTCATACATTTTAGGTTTGAAAAAAATGAGCTAATATCTCAAATAGGTTTAATAAATTTTATTCTCTAACTATGTTTAATTTCTTAATTAAAATTATATTTTTTTAACTTATAAAATTATATAATTTTTTATATTATAAGAATATACATTAAATATAGAAACTCTTAAGCATTTGACGGGAGTTGCGATACATTTTAGGTTTGGAAAAATGGACTAATATCTCAAATAGATTTAATAAATTTTTAGAATTAACTCGGATTCAATTGGAATTGGTAAACTCATCTGAATTGACGGGTAGATGTGAACGATATCTGCTATTGATGGATTCTTTTATAAATTTGAAGATATAAAAATAATTGACGGGTCGATGTGAATGTATCTATGAGATATCATTTATTGACTGATCATTTTAATGTCTATCTTTTAACTATTTCTTTTGCTACTGTTTTATAAAATTGAAGTTATAAAAATAATTGTACGATTTATTACAAATATGAATCAATGCTTAAAACTTGGTACATATTATTAGTATATAATTGAAATTACGTGAATATTTATGAACTGCAAAATAAGTTATATTATATTTGATATTCCAAACACATGAATTAAATTTTGATAAATGATTATAAGTTATAAATATATTAATGTTATCTAACTGAAAGTATGATGTCATATTTAATAATTTATATATGGTTGATTTGTATAAAAGAATTTTACAAGTCATATTTGGATACATGTAATGTGAAACCTCGACCAGACCCGTGCGATAGCACGTGTTTCCTACTAGTTAATTATTAAATGAATCTAAAAAGGTAAAATTTTCTTATAATATCAGACGATCAGAGTATATTAGAAACCATAACCTATATAAATAATTATTGTAAGATAGGGTTTTCACTATTTTAAAATGGACCATCTTCACATCCATTTATATTTGAGTTTATATCCAACTAATTAATTAATTATTAAATAAAAATCTAATTAATCATTTAAACATTATTTGACAATTTAATAATCATATAAATAATTAATATAATACAAATAAATATTTATGACCATATTATAATTAAATAATATTTAAATATAAAATGTTAAAGAAAACAAACCAAAGTGGCTTTAAAATGCAAGGGGCAGCTATAGTTTTAAGTTTGAGGGAGATGAATTCTTCAATTTAAGATTTTTTTTTTTATTAAAAGAGAAAGAAGTTTATTTGTGAACGGAAAAATAAATGGTAATTAAAAACTAACAAATAACAGCTACAAACTATAGGCTTCTCTCTTCAAAACAAATGTCGATAGCATTTCCCTTAAATAATGCACACAGGGACGGACCCAGAGTATTTAAATATTATAAAAAAGGTTAAGCATATATATAATAATTTTTGAGATATTATAAAATATTGAATACAATCATATAAATAAGTATATAAGTCCATGTTTTAAAAATCGAACTAGAAAAAGAACCGTTAAAACATGCGGGTCATTGTTTAATCGGTTCAACCGATTCAACCACCGTATATTAAATTTAAACTAAAAAATATATATATTATTAATTATTCTAATAAAATTAATTTATATCATATTTTATAGAATAAAATTCTCAAATAAATATGATACTAATATACAAGCTTACAAAATAAGAAGAATGCAATGTAAGATTTGTTCTGGACTGGGCCAAGATTCGGCGCAGTCTACTTTCGGCCCACTTGGTCTTGGAGCCCCAAACCATCTCTAAACCCATAAGGAGCAAACAATGCTCGGCTCCTCGAAGACCCAACGACACTAAAGCAAGGTATCTAGTGCTAGACATAAGGTGTTCCCCGTGAGCATCCCACCTAACGAGGACTTACCTCCTCGCCTAGACCCAAGCATACCATGCGCGCTCCCAGCGATCGCCTTCCCCGCCGAGGACCCTTCTCCTCATGGTCCTATAGGACCCTCGTCCTCGTAGGGTTCTTTCACATCCAACCCCCCGAATAATGCGGAGTCCACGAGGTCCTATGTCAAGCACTTTTTGAATAAGATTTTCTACCAAACCAAAATAAAATTGTGTTCCCAAAACACTACCCTTAGAGTTTCTCCAGCGGTCAGTTCCTTCTATGAGTTCGCCACCTGTTACATGTTGGTTTTGAAAAAGTTGTTGACACTGTGGCGAACGTTGCAATGCAATGCAACGGTTGTTTTGAATAAAAAATATTAAAAGTGCTGCTGCAAACTGTTGCTCAAAGTTAACTTTCATTTTTATTCTTTATTTTTTATTTAATATGAATAAAATATTACGTAATATATAAAGTAAAATTGTGGGACCTAATATGAGTTCTTTAGAGTTGCACTATTGGAGTGAAAAGTGAATAAGTTGCTTCAAGATGATGTGTTTTAATGGGTCCCACAAAAAACCAAAAATAAATTGCACCATTGAAGATGCTCTTTTCGATGCTCTTAAGAGCGCTGACCACGTCGCCCCACCTTCTTCCTCATCCAATTCACAATCCTCACGAACTCAAAAACCATAACTTAGAAAACCTAAAAATCAATTGAAACCCTAATAATTGATTGCACCCAAAAATTCCGAAACACTAAAGGTCTTCATCATCTTCTATTCCATGTACTTGAAGGTTTGGAGAAGAGACTGAAATGCGCGGACCCTATCGAAAGTGTTGGAGGGGTTATGTACAGAGTACTAGAGACGTTGTCGATTTAGGTTTTAAACCATATTAAAGCATTTTTTTATTTGGATATTTGGGACTGGTCAATTTGATTTCATTTATGCCATATCAGAAAACTTGTTAGAAGGGATTTTGTCAGCATTCATTTCAGAAAACAGGTAAGTTATTATACTCTTATATTTTAATTTCTCATTTCTATATAATGTATATGCTATATAGTTACTTAAATTATCTTCTTGAACTTTGTAAATTAAATGAAAGGTATGCAAGCTTTTGTATGTTATAGTTGATTCCTCATATTCAATGAAATTGTATCGGTGAATATGATATCATATGATCATATATGTTAATAGCACTTTTGATTTACACTCAACGAACACAAATTCGTTTGAATCATCGGAGCCACACACATGTCCAAACATTGCTGATGTTATCATTCCTAATGATAGTGAATAGTGTTTTCCGACTTGCTATGATAATTTTTTCGAATCTACAGTGAGTTTTTCAACTTGCAATGTCAACAAGTTTCTTATTTGCATTGATGGTACCCGTTCATAATTATTTTTTTTAAAAAAAATTTATTGTATGAGGAATCCACAAGCGGAATTGCAAGTTCAAAATTGAGCTCATAAGATTGGTCAAAAGGGATAGGCAAGACAGAGTAGGCAGGCAAGATAGAGGGAAGAGAGGTTTCTTCCCCAGGAAAGAGGCTGCAGTTGGTCTCTGTATTTTCTATTTTCTTAGTTCTTTTGAGTTCTATAAGTTTAATGTCCTAAAATTATTATCTTTGTCATTTTCTTCTTAGGATAATCAAGTGGAAGCACTTGAAGAGAGTGCAAATGAGGCAAAGTTGTTCTTCATTTATGATATGGACAACTAGGATGCTGAATTTTATGCTAAGGTCAATGACGATGTCTATGTTAATCTGGGTATGTGGTCTTTAATTCATTATAAAACATCTCAAGTTAGATATGAATATAAGGTTTGTTTCCGCATGCAACAGAGTTTAGGAATCATAAGAAATCATATTCTATATTCCTCATTTTGCAAATAATTTCAGGGACAGAAAAACGTACCATCGTTTAAGAGTAAATTGGGGAAATTATTGGTAATGATAATTCATGGATGATTTAGAGTTTTTTTGACTTGCCCTTCCCTCAAGAAGAATATATGTGGCAGGATTCATATATAATATACTTGTTCTTCTTTCATAGGATTTATAGGTGTGTTTCAAAATCTTGGTAGTGATACCACGTGTCGAATAAAATTATATCTGACTTTTGAGGTATTTACACGAACAAGAGGTAAAAGAAAATAAATGAGTGGTTTAACTAATTACACTTATGGTTGTTTGATTGATGAAGTATTTCAATCAACAATACTAGTGCTTCAAAATGAGGAGATTTATGTCAAGAAGGATGTAGAGATCAAGCTCTTATCAAGCTTAAAGCTATAGATTAAAGCCACGGTACAAACCTTTATAATTATAATTTTTTTGTCTAAGTTTACCATCCCAAACTCCATACCGATCTCAATTTGATTCAATAATCTTCGTCCTTGCCAAGATATGAGGCTGGCCCAACTGTGCAACAGTCTGACTATGTAAAGTCCACTGTCAATGTTATAGTCAATAAATTTGTTTGATTGTTGACTTAGAGAATATGAGATTTACTTTCCCACTTATGATCCAATTAGGTTGATAACATTTTTATAAAATATAATTTATAGGCATTTTTCTTTATAAAGAGAGGTATGACACAACCTTTACTTGGATTGTTTCCTAACATTGTTATTGTTTGCTGATGTCATACTAGAATATTAAGGATCTTTCTTGTGACATTTATTGTATGACTTAATTTATTCTACAAATGCTTTTGGTGGAGTGCTATCTATACCCTCTATTTTTAATATACCCCGTCCCTGAGCTTGAATTTTACAAATTGATATTCTAGCTAATTTAATATTGTTTCTTCCTCAAAGAACAAACTGAAAAGCTAAATATACTATTCTATATAGCAAGTAGTATATTTTTATGAATTGGGTTTCAGACTCAAGACACTAGTGGAAAATTCTTTGAGGAATGTAAAACTCTCTATTAAGGAAAATGAAGATGAATGCAAAGCTCTCAACTATCTATTACTCAGTCAATAAAGTAAGAACTTCTTTTTCTATATATTATTATAAAAGAAACATTAATTTGTATTGTTTGTAATTCATTTTTTGACCAATAAGTTTTTTTTTATGTAATATTGTTTATATTAACATTTTGAGGAAAATATGTATTTTTAAAGAAAAAGGGATCTTTAATAGGGCTTTTCTTGAAATTGCTAATAAAAATAGGTTTTACGATAGCGCTTTTTTAAAAAATGCTATTAAATATTGTCCCTTTAATAGCGTTTTGTATAAAAACGCTATTAAATCATCATAAAGAAGTGTAGAGAAAAACTAGACTGTGGAAACGGTTTTTGGTAAACGATATTAAAAATTATACTTTTAATAACGCTTTTAATGAACTATTAAAGATAGCAGACATATAATAGTGGCAGCTTTAATAGCGCTTAAAAGCACCATTAAATGCCAAAAAAGCTCTATTAAATGCTGTTTTTGGCGTAGTGTATTCCTGATTTTCCTGGTCATTGTATACTTGATCGGTTGATGTGCATTCAGGAATAACTAGAAGGACAATTGAAAGAGATATTAAGCTCTTCAGTATTATTAGCATGTAGAAGATTTAGGCCATTTGGTTTTATATGCTGACTTTGTGTGTGTGAAATTTAATACTGTTTTTGTTTTGAGTACGTTTTGTGCTCTTGGCTAATTCAATATTTCATTGCTTATAAAAAAAAAAAAAAGTACAGTTTCACTGTTTATGTAAATTGCAATAAAGTATATATTGATCCTCCTGTTAAACCACTAATAAAAAATCAGAATTTATCAATCCTTGATTAAATAGTTAGATTATATTGGTGTGTTGTTAATTTTGATAATAGTTACTAGCATTTGTCAAATAAGAAGTTAGACATTTCTTAAAACATGATATTTTCTATCCATTTAAATGAATGTGGTGGATTCACAGAAGAGAAAAGAGCATGTTTTTGTTCAGACTTTGTAATTTACATAGATCAATTGATAAGGTTCTTGCCTTTGTTAAGACTTTATTCTAACTTACATATGTCAGTTGCTAAAGATTTTGCTTAACACATGTATCTTAGATTAAGCAAATGAGAATAAATTTTGGCATACAAAGCTTCCAGTTATTATACACACATGATTTAAATTTAGTAGCATAAAACTATGGGGTCCATTTATTGAAAATGAGTGGTAAAGTATCTGAGAGATTGTATAGTAAGCGTACTGCACAAACATAAACTTGGTACTTAATTAGTGGAGTACTCTAATTCCTAACTATTTAATTCTATTTCCAACAGGCTCAAAGTTAAGTCTTTGTACAAACTTATTAGTTATAATAGTAAAGCCTTTTATATATCCACTATGATAAGGAATAGCAGTTACTGATCAAATAATTGACTGAGATATATTGACAAATCGATAGCAATTGCTAAATAAATAATTTGCTTGCTGAATATGGTATTTTACTTATACATATTCTCCTTGCATAATTATCACTGATTATTAAATAGTTGATAGTTTTGAAAAATAGGTAATAAGTTTTTTAGAATAAATACATGAATGTATTAATCATTGTGTTTCATTAATGTAGTTACGGAAAAAAAAGTACACTATATAACTAATTCAAATATATATGACACTTACAAATTGATTAATAAAATTTTTCACCAAATTTTGTGTCACTTATGAATTATTTATTTAGTTGGAGCTAATTATGAAAATTATAATGAATTTTGATAATTGTAGTGAGTCAAATGTAATAAAATTTTACACCCTCCCTCCCAAATTATTTGTCACAATCGACAATTTCACTCAGATTAAGAAACGGTAATAAATGAAATAGAGAGAATAATAATTTTACCAAATTATTCTAATTAACTATTGGTGTATTCAATCAAATTGTCAATTTCACACTCTCCTCCTCTTCTACCCTAGCCGTCACTTTTCTTCTTTTTCCTTCCTCTCTCTCAAAGAGGGGTGATTTAGGATCAATTTTGATCCAAAATCACCCCTCCAAATCGTTTTTGTTTATCTATTACTTAAATAAATGATTTTCACACCTTTTCTTTTTGTCTTTTTTGTGATTTCGTGGGTCATTGTTTGTTTTGATTTCCCATATTTCTGTGGTGTATTTTGATTTCTTGTCTTTGTGCGTGTATTTTGTTTTTCCGTTTTTGTGCGGTGTTCATTTGTTTCAGGTTGAAAGATTAGTTTCGATCTAGTGCAGATTCAATCAATGACTTTGGTGCCGTCAACGCTACAGATCCGGAAGCATGAATATTTCGGACATCTCAATACAGTCAATACATTAATATTTGTAAGCATATGCAATTTGCCGTTTTATGCTATTAACATGGATGCTGTGGATTTGTTCGCAGATTCATCCTTTTTGTTTTTGGCGATTTTGAATTTGTATTGCAACGATGTACTCTATCGATTTGAATGAATGAATATCATTTATTTTCTGTCAAAAAAACTATTGGTGTATTCAAATTAGCATTAATGTTAAGTGATGAAACAATAAATTAAGAATATTTATTAGAGGATATAATTGGAAGATTAAATATAAAATTTCATTGGTAATCTAAAGTGACAAATTTTTTGGGACAATTTTTTTTCCAAAATGTGACACTTATTTTGGGACGGAGGGAGTAATGAAATTTGTTTTTTTACCTAAAAATTATATGAAAGAAAATTAGAGTTAATCATCCAAATTGTTTTTGAGTAGTCGGGGCTTTCCACATTGTAATCGGGTTGAGTATCCCTTTTATTCTCTTTAATAGTATCATTGCCTATTAAAAAAAACGAACAAACGAACAGTGTTATTATTGTAAAGAGAAACAACTTTACTATTGATTTAAATATTTTTATAAATAATGTCAAAATAAAAATAATATTTATATACGGAAAAAAAATACAATGTTGATTAAAATAGTTTTGAAATAAAAGATATTAATATTTATATTTAAACAAAATTTACAGGTAATTTTAATTATAAGTTAAATTAGTTTTGAAATTAAGAAAAAATCTATTTACTATTTAGTCATTGTTTCACTATGACAAATTTGTATGAAATTTTAGTATCCATATTTACCAACGTTAAAGCACGTGTAAATTTTAAAAAAAATTATACTAAAATGTCTAGTGTTAAAAAAGTTAAATCCCAACTTTATGGGGGTGAAGTCGAATGATACAATAAAAAGTAAAATAAATGTTTTTATAGTTTGTAGTGGTTTTAGTAAATATATGTATTTGAGAGACATGGAAAGAGGAATGGCCATTGGCCAGCGCATGTTGTTCCCCCCTTTTTATTCTTTTCGTTTCAAATTTCCTTTTCCTTTCACTAAAAGAAAAAGAAGCTATACCCCCATCCATTTTGTGGAAAAAGTTAAAATTGTGCCTTGCTTCACTCTTTTTTCATCACTCAATCAATCAATTTGTGCCTTCCTTACATTACCGCTATTTTACTTTATTCCATCCATTCTTTTCTTCTCCACCATAAATTTGTGGCTACAAAACATTTATATCTGTTGTAAGAAACCAAATAAGAGAGAGGAGAACTTGAATTGCTGTGAACACTAGCTTCTGCAATTTGAAAAAAGGCCAAGATTCTTCAAACCACTTTGCTCAAAGTTAGAAATAAGGTAAATAACAATCATATGTTTTTTTATTTTATTTGTAGTATTTATAATGGAAATTGAATATTTTCTGTATATTGGCAATGATTATGGCTAAACAATGAATACACGAAATCTTGCTAGGTTTATAAACCATTTTTGTGAGCCTAATTTATTTGTACAATAATTTTTTATAGGTTTGTAAACCATTTTTGTGAGCCTAATTTATTTGTACAATATTTTTTGATCGCACACCATGATTTGCGGCTAGAGTTATGTTGATTGCTGCTGACAACATCCCCTCTTTACAGGTAGCTTATTTAATAGTACTATATTGTGTCCTAATTGATTTTTCCTTCATAGTCCTCTCGTCTTCCGGTTTATCATTGTTTGTTAGAATCATTATTGAGATGATTCTCTATCTCATTTTTCTCTTGGTTGATATCATGCGTAACTTCATTAGAATCAAAGACATTGAAGTATATTCTCTCTTGCTGCTTTTTGCTTGCCGCCGAATTTGAACTGAAGAAAGCAGTGCCTAGTAGAGAAATACGAAGATTAATTGTTCATTCAACTTGAGCTTGCATTCAAATTGGTGTAAAAAAAAACAGGTAAAATGCAATAATATGGTTGTCTTATTTATATTTTAATGTTACTTATAAAAGAATCATTATATCACTATAGACAACTTATGTTTATTTCTTGTTTTATTCTCAATTCAAGTTTTCTTTTTGATCTCTTATTGTTATAACAATTACTTCAAATATATAATGATTATTACATGATCTCTTTTTATACTGTTGGGTATTCTATGGATATTTTATTTGTTTCATGGTGCATATATTATATATGCTTTATATTTATGGCGATAGAGATTTTAGATTAGCCTCGTTGTTCTTTGGGATTTGTTTTGGTGTTACACTTATTTATACTCCGTATTGGGTTGAAATGTCTCTTATGCTACCAATTAATACTTTCTGTAATCTTTAAACTTTATGTATATGGTTGTTTGTAATGCACAACTTAATGAAATGCTACCTAAATTCCTCTATTCTTTTCATTGAATTTTCTTTTTTTTTTAAAGCTCTCCTCTCTTTTTTCCTCTAAATTCTCAAACAAAGTATTAAGATTCTAGGTGAAGAGGCGGTGTCTCTCATTTATGTGGTTGTTCTTGACCCAATGTGGATGTCCATCATGACCCATCACCTGAATACCTTCAATCCTGTATTTGTCACTTAACTTTATGCAATGCTGAACATTTATGCTTAATTTTGATCTATTGAAGCAATGCTGAACAATTAGGCCTAACTTTGATTTATTGAAAATGATTTAGATGACGAGTTTTCTGATTGATTACACGAAGCAAAATGTAGAGAAATTGTTAAATGAAGCGCTGAAAGAATTACGTTATATATGTTGCTTCACTTGCATTGCTAATGATTTTGAAGAAGAAAAAGTCTGGTTGGAAGCAGAAAGGACATCTGTTGGGCAGCGTGTTAAGGTTGCAAAAAGAAGAGGAGAAGATGTTCAAGCTAATGCTCTTTTTTGGGAAGAAGAAGCTGATAAGCTCATTCGAGAAGACACCAAAACAAAACAAAAATGTTTTTTTGGATTATGTCCTCATTGCTTATGGCGATACAAAAGGGGAAAGGAACTGGAAAATAAGAAAGACCAAATAAAAAAGTTTATGGAAACTGGAAAGGAACTTGCAATCGGCCTCCCTGCTACTCTTCCAGATGTTGAACGTTATTCATCCCGACACTATATCTCTTTTAAAAGTAGAGAATCCAAATATAAAGAGCTTCTGGATGCACTGGAAGACGACACCAATTATATAATCGGGTTGCAAGGGATGGGGGGTACAGGAAAAACTACATTGGCCAAAGAAGTGGGTAAGAAACTTAAGCAATCCAAACAATTTACGTGCATTATTGATACAACAGTATCATTTTCTCCTGATATTAAAAAGATTCAAGATGATATTGCTGGACCCTTGGGAATGAAATTTGATGACTGTAGTGAATCAGATAGACCCAAAAAACTATGGAAAAGATTAACTAATGGTGAAAAGATTCTTCTAATATTGGATGATGTTTGGGGAGATATTGATTTTGAAGAAATAGGGATTCCATATAGTGACAATCACAAAGGTTGTCGAGTTCTTGTAACCACGCGCAATGTGTTGGTATGCAACAGATTAGGATGCAGTAAGACAATCAGATTGGAGCTCTTATCTGAAGAAGATGCGTGGGAAATGTTCAAACATCATGCTGGTCTTACTGAAATTTCAACTCAAAGTTTGCTCGACAAGGGTCGTAAAATTGCAAATGAGTGCAAAAGATTACCAATTGCAATAGCGGCGATCGCTAGTAGTTTGAAAGGAAAACAACATCGGGAAGAATGGGACATGGCCTTAAAATCCTTGCAAAAACATGTGTCAATGCACGATGATGTTGTTGATGATGATGATTTGTTTAAAATATATGAGTGCTTGAAATTTAGCTATGATAATATGAATGATGGAAAGGCCAAAAGACTATTCCTTTTGTGTTCTGTATTTCGAGAAGATGAAGAAATTTCTATTGAAAGATTAATAAGACTGGGCATAGGAGCTGGCCTTTTTGGGGAAAATTATGGCAACTACGAAGATGCTCGAAGTCAAGTAGTTATATCCAAAAATAAACTCATAGATTCTTGTTTATTGTTGGAGGTAGATCAAAAGAGAGTGAAAATGCATGACTTGGTTCGTGATGCAGCCCAAAGGATTGCGATTAAAGAGATCCAAACAATAAAGTTGTATGATAAAAATCAAAAGGCAATGGTTGAAAGGGAGAAGAATGTTAAATATTTGTTATGGGAAGGAAAACTAAAGAGCGTGCTTTCATGCAAGCTTGATAGTTCAAAGCTCCAAATTCTAATTGTTATCATGTATAAGGACGGTGATTTCCATAAAGAGAAAACCGAAGTCCCAGACTCATTTTTTGAAAATATTAGCGGTCTTCGATGTTTTCACTTATGTAGTGATTTTTATGGAGCAACTCTATCATTACCTCCATCAATTCAATCTTTGAAGAATATTCGATCTCTTCTTTTTAAGTGTGTTGATTTGGGTGATATCTCTATTTTCGGAAGTCTGCAAAGTCTTGAGACACTTGATTTGGATAATTGTAAAATCAATGAATTTCCAAATGAACTTGCAAAACTACACAATCTTAGATTGTTGTACTTGAAAAGTTGTGATATTATAAGGAATAATCCATTTGAAGTGATTGAAGAATGCTCCTCACTCGAAGAGTTGTATTTCATACACAGTTTTAATGATTGTTGCCAAGAAATAACCTTTCCAATGCTACAAAGATTTATAGTGGATGATGATTGGAGGTTTGTGGATGATTCACTATCAAAATGCTTGTCTATTTTACATCAAGAAAATAGAAATTTATTGTCTGAAAAAAAACTCAAGGATTGTATGCAAGCAGTAGAGGTTCTTAGACTAAGAAAACTTCGGTGGGGATGGATAAATATCATACCTGAGATTGTTTCTATGGATAATGGTATGAATGATCTCGTCGAGCTTAGATTGAGTTACATTTCACAACTTAAGTGTCTCATTGACACTAAGCGTGGAAATTCTCAAGCAACATCTGTCTTCTCCAAGTTGGTTGTATTACAATTGGAAGAAATGGAAAGTTTGGAAGAATTGTGCAATGGTCCTCTTTCTTTTGATTCATTCAAGAATTTAGAGAAGCTGACCATCAAGTATTGCAATCAGTTGCGAAGCTTATTTATGTGCAACTTAAATCTCTGCAATCTAAAGAGCTTGTTATTGATAGGATGTCCGATGTTGTTCTCTCTATTTCAACTTACTACTTCTCGTAGCCTAGTGTCATTGGAGGAATTGAAAATACTTTGGTGCAGGCATCTTGAATACATAATAACAGACGAAAGAAAAGAGAAAGAATCGAGAGGAGAAATAGTTGCTGATGATGAAAATGATAGCAAGAGGAGTCACAAATCAATGTTTCCAAAACTTAAAGATCTTAAAATTGATATGTGTTGTGGGTTAGAATTTATACTTCCATTTCTATCTATTCAGGATCTTCCGTCACTTGAATCTTTTACAATAAGTTATTGTGAGAAGCTGCAATACATATTTGGCCAATATGTACAACTTGGTTCTCTAAAACAAATGATTCTTCATTCTTTGCCCAATTTAATAAATATTTTTCCAAAATGTCATCTTACCACATCTTCTTCCATTTCTAGAGATGCCTCCAAGCCAGAAAAACAATCAGAACCTATGAAACGCACTGTCTTTTTATGGAGAGATATATGTTGCTTTGGTAAAAAAAACTGGCACAAATCCACGAGTTCTACGAGTACTGAAACCCCATTGGTTTCTGAAGATAAACAGCCGGATTGCTTAATAGCTTCGGTAAGCCTCTCACCTTCTGTTATGTCATCTTTTGATACTTTGTTTTAATTTGATATTATAACATTTGTATGAATAATATAATTAGAAATGGAGTCTACATTTAGTGTATGACCGTTCTTGGGAGGGAATCTATACAGAAAAAAAGTCTTAATATTAAGAAGAAAATTTTTTTTGAAACGTTTCTTAACTCTTCCACCCAAGCAACCAAATTATCTTCACATTTCCTGAAAATTGGGATGACGTAATAATCATAATAAAATAACGCAGTTTACTATACTTGGACTCAATTATAAATAGAAAAAGTGCCTAAATTATTTTGACTCAAATATAAAAAAAGTTACATATTCTATGCATATTTAAAGTTAATATGCATAATACACATTTACATTAATTGCTTAATGTTATGAGATGGACATTATAATTGAGGAAAGACTATTAAATACACATTGACATTATAATTTTAAGAGATGAAGTTCAATTCCTTCTAATGTTATCAATTTGGATTACATAATTACAGGAATCCGATTCCAATTCCTTCAAGATATGGGAACGTGTTCAATGTCTTTTGACACAATCACTCTTCATGTGGAATATTAAAGAGATTGAATTAGTTAATATTTCAAAGATAGAATCAATATTTATCCTATCTATTGCTCCAAGAATATTGTTGGAAACTTTGACAATTAGGTACTGTAATAATTTGAAGCACATAATAATAGACACCGGAGATTATGAAAGTGGTGGCAACAACTGGCACAATATCTTCCCAAAATTAAAAGAGGTCAGGGTCGAAGGTTGCATGAAGTTAAAATACATATTTGGACATTACTCGGAGGCTCATCAAAACCATAATGAGATTCACCTTTATCTTCCAGCTTTGGAACGTCTCGTTCTTAGGAATCTGCCAAAGTTAGTCACCACGTGTTCCAAACATTATCGCACAACATATCCACTTTTGGAATATCTTGTAGTTGAGAAGTGCTCACAGTTTGCTATCAAATCTATTGGCGATCTCACAATTCCTTTGGTTTCAAAATCTCTCGACACTACAATCAAGAAGGTATCCCTCAACTTATATCTGTCACTACTCACTAGTACTCCAGTCTTAGTGGATTAATTCATGACAGTTAATACTAATGAGAAAAAAATCTATACCATACTTGGGTTGTTAATATCTTGTAGTGACCACAATTGTTTGTCTAAATTTTATAATTTAATGGTTTTAAAAATATAAATATTTGAATTTCATGTTAAAAATTATGATATTGTCTATTTAGATTATATAGTTGATAGAATGTCCAATAATAACATATTAAGGGATCAAGAATAGTTGTTTGCCCACAAATAACCGATAAAGAATAGCTCATAATGTTAGTGTCTTTTTTCTAACTGATTTCTAATGTTATTATCATACTGTTAATTTATTTTCAGCAGGAATTGAATGGGAACATGGATCATTTTCTTGCTTTAAAAAGTCTCAGGGTGTATGATTGCAAAGTAGAAAATATATATTTTCTGAATGAAGTACATGAACAACAAATGAACTTAGGTTTGCAGTACATTGAGTTGCATGATCTTCCTACGACAACTTGTTTGTTGGTTGGTCCCAAAAATTCATTTTCCCTCAATCACCTTACACGGATAAAAATCTTCCGATGCGAAAAATTGGAAATTGTGTTTTCCACTTCTCTATTAAGATGCCTACCACAATTTCTTTTTCTGAGAATACAAGAATGCAAAGAGTTGAAGCATATTATTAAAGATGATTTGAAGAATGAAAATTCCACAAATTTTCAGTCTACAAACACATACTTCCCAAAGCTAGAAATACTTTGTGTGGTAAACTGCAACAAGCTCAAATACGTCTTTCAGACTTCCGTATGCAAAGTGCTTCCAAATCTAAAGGCTCTGATGATAAGAGAATCATATGAGCTAGAAGAAATATTCAAAAGTGAAGGTGATGATCAAAATCTTGAGATTCCAAATCTGAATGTTGTAGCATTCATCAATCTGCCAAACCTCTGCAAAGATCAGGAAGTGCATTTTGAGGGTGTAAATTATCGTCTTGTACGTAATTGTCATAAACTCTCTCTGACTTCAGCGTCAAAATCCGACCGGATTGGTAACATTATTTATTTTGTTGACAAAATAGGTACACACTATAGCCAATATTTTTCCCGACTATTTAATAAATAATTACATATTATGCAATAATATTATTTATTAAAATAACTGACACGTGTATACTTATTTCTTGTGATGTTTCTCATAATTTATGAATTTGTTCGTCTTTAAACTAGAAAATGATGATTTATAGTTGAAAGTAGACATCTTCATCTATTATTATGATCATGAGTTAGTATATAATGACCTTAATCTCTATAATATTTTGCTATAGATACTGAAATCTTTATGGAATTGTCGATTCTATTGCAACCATTAAAAGAAGTGTACAAAAGCCAGTACACCTGTAATGAAAATACAAGTTCAGAAATCACTCAAGAATTTGCAGCTGGGGTTGAAGCGGAAACAACACCAGGACAGATATTGACTTCTTCACAGGTCAATAGTGTTACCGCTCTATTTATTCAAGCTTACGGACCTAAATATGATCACCACAAAATATCATTCAATCAATATTCGTATCCTATCCATAAAACTTTGAAATAAATGTAATTAATATAGTTTCATATCACTAATGCTACTTTTCTTCTTGTTACAGGTGTTGATGAATGAACAATCAATGGATCAACAACTTTTGATGAACCAACAACACTCACTTCGAGAAACTGATGATACTACCATCAAACCACAGGTAAACCTACAAAAAAGAAAAATTTTACTTCAGGTGCTTCTTACAAATATATTACAACTTATTTACATTTGCATGCCATGAAATTAGTTGGCTGGTTCTACTACACAAGAAAAATATTTAGCAGCAAATTCGTCTTCCATTTCAGAAACAAAGAATGAGCCACCTATACAATTAGTTGCTCCTAAACAAAAGGTATTTCCCCTCTTTTGCATGTATTTTTCTTTTTACCTTTTTCAATGCAGTAATTGAATTGTATTACAATCTTAAACAACCTTTTAAATTTAAGCAGGGTATTGAAATAAGTGATGAAGAAGGAATTACATCAACTAATGTTGAGACTTTAACATCCTCAACTCATTCAAAATCAGACAGTTCATCATCACCTCATTTGGAATTAGTCAGTTCGTCATCAGATCCATTAATTACTTCTGAGTTTAAACCATCTTCAGAGGTAATGTTGTCTTGTTTTTTTATTCATTATTCATTTACCGTTATGAGAATGGACTCCTAAAAATCAAATTTAAAACTAATTTTGATGTAAATAATTTTTTTATAGTCTACTGCTTCTAATTCTTGTATCCAAAGCTATGAGAAATTATTGCTTGAAAATTATGGAGGCTTAACATTGAAATTCTTGTTTTCTATTGTTTATTCAATCGGTAATAAAATTAGGCTCTTACATATTTAAAATGTCAACTAAGTGGTGAGAGTTTTACATCATAACCTTAAGGGGCGAGGTTGAAATGTCGGTACGACGAATGAAAAATGTTTATTAGTGATACTTTATTTAATAACAATTTCCACCTTTTCTAGTTTTTTCTTTTAAATTTAAAAATTTTCAAACTAAAATATATAGTCTTAAATATAGCAAGGATGATCCTATATATTTTAAGACAATGTCATTTGTGTATTTAAGTCTTTGCAGAAAGATGGTGATTGCCAAATAGCCACAACCTCTTTGCCCATTGCCACTTCGGAGAAATTTTTTGAAGGTGAAGTGTCTTTGAATATATTTCCAGAGAGCAATGATGAAGGTGAATACTCTTTTATTATACTTTCAGATACCAATGATGAAGGTGAAGACTCTTTGAATATATTTTCTATTCTTAAGTTACTTCAACGGTAATCACCCATTTGATTTCAACTTTTTCCTATCCTACATTTCTTCAGTTTCTCTAAATGATGATGCTTTCATAAAAGTAATAAGCTCAAATGTTAAGGAAGAGAATCCTAAGGAGGGTGACATAGGAGTTTCCAAATCTAATCCCTCTTCTAGCATCATATCCACTATTGCATCTCAGTTTCCTTCAATTTCTTCCAAAGGTAATATATTGCTTCATTTTATTTTTAATTAATTTTATTATGATCAAATGTTTAATTACTATTTCTTGTACTTTCAGAAGAACCTTCTCAAATGGATGAAGATTTAAGTTCAACTTTGGCTGTCACAAGGGAGCTCGAGCAACTAGCTTCCAAGCAGCATTTGAATCACGAGAACTTATATTTGTTGAATGATTTCCTTGCCAAGCATCCTTCTCTTTGTCTAAGAGATAATTCGCTTAGTAATAGATACAAGGGCTATGCCTACAACTTACTAGCTGAGCTATTGAAATTCCTCCAAACGCACAGTGTGCTTGATGTATTGGGCTCACGCCGGTCTGAACTTGTTGAGTTATTACAAGATGTGCGCAGCTTTGCTTTTGATAAAGATTGGTTAGATGGTGTCGAAAGGCGTATTATTCATCAAGAGGCGGTTTTAAATGCCCCTATTGGCTATTAGGCAATGCTAATTTGCTATGTTTTTAGGTGTGTGAGTTGTCTTTGGGTGTAGGTTTCTTCTCATATGAAATAAACTTATTTGTTTATTTGTCTTACACTTTTAATATCAATGGTACCGTGAATTCTTATCTACCCAACTCAAAAAGTTGGGTAAAGTTACTTCCTGTGTAAAATACCTTGAAAACAACAATTAATTGTAATATTTAATAAATAATTAATTGTGTTAAAATTAGATGGCTTCATATAAATGGTTGAATGTACATTACCCAACTTTTTGTGATGGCTAGAGAAGTTGTCCCCATAATTTTAACTAATAGAGCCCATTATCCTCTCCTTTTTTTTCTTGTAAAATAGTCCACCAACATGTCAAACCTCTTATCCAAAATGTGTATAAGTAAAAAAGGAAAAACTGAAAAAATTCCTCCAATAATGGAAAAATGACTACAAGTTTTTGGGCAGTTACTTAATGGAGCAATGACTGCTAGTTATGAGGTGTTATTATTGTGAGCAGTAACTTATTATAAAGTTATTTATATCTATTCCCTTATGGATGGCGTGTAACAATAAATAGGAAAGACACTGAGCATGAGGAGTTTTATTTTAAAAATGACTACCAGTACGTTGAATCAATTATTAAAATTAGTTGAATCGTGTTGAGTGTTACTCTAACCTTTAGTACGTTGATGATATAGAGAGTTAGAGATTGCAGGAAACAATGGTAGCCATGGAGAAAAAATCACTTGTTTAGTATCAAATGTGGGAGTTTTCTACACCAAACTCGACTTGGAAGGAATTCAAAACAACCATATTCAAATGTTTCCAACCCTCAATGAACAAAAGTCCCTTTTAATTGTTATTAGGTATAAAACAAACTAGAACATTGGAAGAACATAAAGAGAAATTTGAGTAATTTCCAGGCCTCCTGAAATATGTCGAGCCATCTGATTTAAATGAATATATTTGAATTGCTTTAAAGATGTTTTAAGGGTGTAACGTGGTTTTAAATTGCGGTTGTGGCTGCGGGTGCGATTGCGGTCACTGCGGTTGCGGGTATTGTAGCTACTGCGATGCGGAATGCGGTCGTTGCAACGTGAATTTAATATTTAGAGCATAAAATATTATACTTTATTATTTAGTTTATATTTGACATGTCTTGCATTTTGTCTCTAATTTTTCATACATATCTCATTACTAGTTCGCCATCACTTTGAAAATCACTAATCCGTTCAAAACATACCTCAAATCTATGATAAAAATAGAAAGGAAGATAGATTAAACGATTTTTGTTTGCAATGTATAATCTATGGCGGTCTGATGCGGGCTGATGCAGCTGTTGCGGTGTTATGATGCGGTTGTTGCGGCGTTTTGATGCGGTTTTTAATGTGATTTACGATCACACCGCAATTGCTGCTTGATGCGGATGCGGACACTACCGCAACAGCAATATTGCGGCCACATCAGGTGAGGCGGTCCGCAATTTTTAAACCATGGGGTGTAATGATATATTTGTAAATGACCTATTATGGGTTAGTGGATTGCAACCCCCTAAATGAGGTGACGCCCATCTGCCACCTGCCACTAGGGACTATCTTGCCCTAAGTGCGCCATACTCACCCTTTCATGGGAAACATGGGAAAAGATACTCCTCGATAAGAGAAAGTCAGGGTCAATAGGCTAATCCACGTCTCCCTATATGATATGGATTCAATAGTCCATCGCTGACTTAGTGGATGGTTATCATTCTTGGGGAAATTCTAAGCCTAATGGCCTTTATAAATACCTCAATTCTAGTAGGTGTGAGACAAATCATAACACATTCAGAATATCGCATAAACACACATAACGTGAGCTTGCTCTCTCGATAACTAGAAACACCACCAATCAAAGTCTTTTGCTGTCCTGGGAAAGCTTTAAACCATCTGAATAATAATAAGGTCTCTGGTCATCTCTACTAGAATATGGTTACCCACTATAAGAAAAACCAATCCTTACCGGGGGTTTATGCTAGGGGTTAAGCCCCTCGCTAAATTAATTACGTTGCTTGTGGTTAAACCCCTCACAACGTAGAAAACTAAAATATGAGGGGTGGCCCTTGCAACATTTACGTAGAGAAGCATTTTGAAATTTGAATTTTGAAAAAAATCATTGCGAGGGGTGACCCATCACATTGTCCAGTGGCGCCAAAATTTTGTATTGGGCAGAAAAATTTTGCAGATGTGGGGACATATGTCTCAAGCAACGCACTATTCTATGCAAGGTTGCGAGGGGTGTCCCCTAGCTAAAGTTGATGTTAACTCAAATCACCACATACGAGTCAGATCAACGCATCAGTCAATGCAATTTTGTACGGGGTAGCTGTACTGGTGAAAAATTGAGACCGAGACCATTGGATTGACCCAACTCGTAATTTTAGTGAAAGTCCCTACCGCGGTTTATTGTTTCCAAAGGAAATGAGAAAAAAGCGAAATAAAATTCAGAAAAGCTTTTTAAATCAAAACTAACAAAACAAATAGAGATCTAGGATACGGGGGTTGATTATGCAAGGGGAATGTGTTATCACCATTCACATTTATGGTACTCTAGTGGAGTCTCTCAATGAAGGATATTTTCTCTTGTTGTTCTCCGACTTTGCCTTGGGCCTTCTCCCTAGCACGAGTCCCTGTATTGTTGTGTCGTTTCCCAATGAGTTATGTCTCTTTGTCGGACTCCTTCTAGTTTTCTCCAACCAATCAGTGTCGTGATTAATCGCCACATAATCTGTTACCCATATCATGCTCCGGTAAAATAAACTCCTAATAAATCCATCCAGACTCATCGCAGTGCATTACATTGCATTACATCAGAGGGGCAAAATTTGGATCTCTCTGTATTTAATTACCTTTTTGCCATTGATATCATGAAGGCATAGGTCTATCAAGATATTAGGCTTAGGATAATTAAATAGGGGAAGTTGTCGTATCCCAATTTTGCCCCTCCCTCTAGGCATATCAGTAGGTTTAAAGGTTTTAAATTTCCATTCGCTTAGCATTTATGTGCATCATGTGAATCACCTGCATTATGACCATTTCATTTGGTCATTGGCTTTCATTATCATTCATGTATTGTCATTAATCAAGTTGTTGTTCATTATTTCAAATTCAAGGAGTTGACAAATGACGTTTGGTTTAATCCCAAGTTTGGTTGGGAACCAATCATGTTTTAACATGACATAGGTTTACTAAGAAGGCATTGTTGAAATTCCTTTCAGAAAAAGGTTGCCATCATGTGTTTACATGGGATCATCTTTTAACCATAATATTCCATTAGGATCCAATTTGTCATGGGAGTTAGGATGATTATATTTGAAAGTTGGATTATATATCTCTTTGAATTTCAATATGAATTGCAATGTGGTCATCTTGCTCACATCACATATTTGTAATTAGGAGTTCCAATACATCTGTATTTAGTTTCAATTTATTTTTTCATTTGGTTTTAATCCATTTTTGCATCAGAATAACATGAGATGACCATAGCCATTTGAATCAAAATCTTTTGTTGATTACCATAAAATTATTTCATATCAGGTTAACCAAACCATCTTTGCGTTAAATATCACATTTGCATATAGAAGTTGTTATATGCATAGCTTCTCATCATACAATCTGTACAAATAGTTTACATGCACCCATATTTGCCAAACCAACACAAGCTGCTAATGATTTTCTTGAAGTGTGAGAATCTGATTTTTCCCTATGCAATTCATTACACCATCATTTTAACTAAGGCAAGATTGCAGTAATATACAGGTTTTTACTACAAATTTCGCAAAAAATATATTGAGCTATTGTTAAGGATCAATTGTCTTATACAGGTGATCTAAAACAAAATACTAATTCTATCATAAGCCAAGTGAAGAAGCTCTACCATGTGCTAACTTTGCTATGGATGACTCCATTCCTCCATCACACCATTTCATGTTGCTGCCGTGAACAAGGACCTGCCAAAGAATTTGAATAAATCAAATGAATATTCAAGGTTTCAACATACTATCACACAAGTAACATATCACACAAGATACCAAGAATTTCATTAGAGCACCATTGGAATTTAAAATGCACAAGCAGGCCATCACCACTCCAATTCCAATTTGCAACTTGACCACATTCAATTAACAAGTATTTTCAAGGATCAATGGACACATTCATATTCAAACCAAGTTCAAGCATGAAAAGTTAAGTGAATATCAAGGATTTTCAAAGGGGTACAGTCAAGGTTCAAGAGATTCAGATTCTATGCCAATCATGGAGAGAAATGTGAAGGATTTTAAAACTTAAACAACAAGAAACAGTCATAAATCCATATTTCAAATATGAATAAATAAAAAGATACACAGCAAGGATTTTCGGTTTGCATTTTAGCAAGTGATGTCACCAAATTGAGAGGGACCACAAGTGATTCTATGAGGCTTTTTGAATATTCACCACAGACAAAAACAACTGTCCAATTCCCATTCTGTCCCCATTCCTCATAACAGAATTTTCCAAGGATCAAGGATAGTACACATACAGCCTGTCAATATTATCCTCTCCACACTTCCTTCTCACGTATGAGAACAAACTTAGGGAGAAAGTTTGTTTCCTCACACACTCACCTCACTCTTTCCCCTTGCTATATAAGCAGCCCCCTATATCATTCCAGGCACACATATTTTTCCCTAGAAAACCTCTGTAGAAATCATCCTCAAAACCCTAAACACTAAAAGCTCCCATAAGTAAAAATACGAGAAAAGATCTTCTCCATAGTGAAGAGGGTATGGGAATGTTGGGATTGGGGATCGAAAAATACATAGTGAAGAGGGTATGGGAATGTTGGGGATCAGGTTTATATCTTTCCTTGATTGTTGGTGCTTTTCTGTTGTTGCTTTCTTCGACTATACCCAGTTATTTCATTACCTCTATAAACACACACTCAAGCACTTAGAACTTTAGATTTTCAAATTTTGAAGGTATAGACACCTCTTTCGTGGACCCCACGGCCAGTTGTGAAAGTAACACCGGTGTCTTTTCTTGTTCTTTTAATAATAAAAAAATGGAGGATATCAAACATGTGAGAATTGAAAATGCAATGGGCCCATTTTAGAGAAATTAGAAAATGTAAAGCCCATTGAGGAGGGCATTTCTTCACGGAATAACGGTAATACAGGTACCTCTCCATTTTATCATAAATCTGCAAAATTGGTAAAACGAAATACACTGGGCACAAAAAAGAAAAGTCTGATAATCAACTTTAAGAAGAGGATTGAGGATAGCATTACAAGTCAGGATTTTAGTTTTGATGAACAATGCAAGAAGGCGAAGAATTCAAAAAACACTAGGAAGAAGATAAGGGAGGTGATGGATTTAGGGGACAAAGTAGAGTCGTTCTTTCATCCAGTTGAGACGAGAAAACATCATTGCCAAGAACCAATCCAGAGTGCAGCTGCTATATCCTTTGCCAAGAACAATTATCTATCGGGGGAATTCCGTTAACTTGCGACTCCGTTTCTAGCAGAGACATCAGGAATTGCAATGATAGAGTCATAAATGGAGCGTTGAATTCTGTTTCGGAGGGGCTTTGGAACTCAATGATAAGGTTGGGCATCTCTAATGTTGCAGACAATTTTGACCCGATTAATAAACTGAAACTTATGGAGCAGCGGGACAGCAAAGGAGGGAAGGAGACAAAGGGGACTTTAACTCAGGTTCCTCCATGATTATTATATCCCTTAATATGAGAGGAGGAGGGAGCCGAGTTAAGAGAAAGAGAGTTGGCTTCCACATTCAAAAGGGAGATGTAGACATATGTTTTATTCAAGAAACTAAACTTAGTAGTTTGGATTCGCAGTTAGTTAAAGAGTTGTGGGGAGACAACAACATTGAGTGGTCTTTCTTGGACGCTAATGGAGCATCGGGAGGGATTCTTACAATGTGGAAAAAAAGATTTTTTTACTCTAATCTTTTGTTTTAGAGGGGAAGGCTTTCTTGGTCTTTGCGTGGAGAAAGAAGGAAAACTCATTTACTTCATTAATGTTTATGCCTCTTGTGATAATGCTTCTAGAATGAGAACTTGGAAAAAAGTTAGCGAGTTCAAAAACAACAACATAGGTGGTTATTGGTGTGTTGGTGGAGATTTCAATTCTATTTCCTCTTTTGACGAAAGAGTAGGAATTTCCAATAGAGGGAATAGCAAGGAGATAAGGACTTTTAAGGATTTTATAGAAGACATGGAGTTGGTAGATCTTCCAACGATTGGAGGCAAGTTCACATGGTTCAAAAGTAACGGGAAATCTATGAGTCGGTTAGATAGATTCCTCTTATCAGAAAACTTCATAGAAGAATGGAACATGGACGGGCAATACATAGGCGAGAGGGACATTTCCGACCATGCTCCCATTTGGTTGAAAGACAATAGAAAAGATTGGGGACCTAAACATTTTAAGTTTAATAGCTTGTGGTTTAAGCATGAGGAGTTCTCTTCTTTTGTGGAAGAGGAATGGAAGAAGATTATCGTCAAAGGGAGAGGTGACTTTTGCTTGGTAGAAAAGATGAAAGCTCTAAAAGCTCACATCTCTTGGTGGAACAAATCGGTCTACGGTTGGATAGACCTCATAATAGAAAGAGGAGGGAAAGAAATGAACGATTTAGATAACTTGTTTGTTCATTTTGCAGGTAAAGCTCCGGAAGAGGTGGTTAAGAAAAGGTTTAAAGCGGTGGAGGATTTTTGGGATAACCTTAACAAAAAAGAAGGTTTCCTAAGGTTAAAATCGAGACAACTTTGGCTAGCCGAAGGGGACGATAACACTAGATTCTTTCACAATTCCTTAAGAGATAGAAGAAGAAGGAATTCTCTTTGTTCGGTTGGCACATTGTCGGGAACTTTGGAAGAGGTTAGTGAAGTTAAAGATCACATCTTTAAGCATTTTGAAAATTTCTTTAAAGAAGATGTTATTAATAGACCGGAGCTTCATGAGATCCACTTGAATTCACTTTCAAATGAAGATTCTTTGATTATTGAACACTCCATTTCCGAAAGCGAAGTCAAGAAAGCTATTTGGTCTTGCGAAGGAAGTAAAAGCCCGGGACCGGATGAATTCTCTTTGGATTTCTTCAAAAAGTTTTGGCATCTCTTGAAAGATTATTTGATGAAGCTTTGCGAAGATTTTTATAACAAAGGCACACTTGTCAAAGCTATAACCTCATCTTTTCTAGTGCTTATTCCTAAAAATAAGAATCCGCAAAATTTGTCCGAATATCGTCCTATTTGCTTGGTGGGAGCTTATACAAGATTATTGCGAAGATTTTGGCGGAGAGATTGAAAGGGGTTTTGGACAAATTGGTTTCGCCAAATCAAACCGCTTTTGTTCCGGGTAGAAGTATGATGGATGGTGTGTTACTAGTGAATGAGTTGCTTGATTGGGCAAAAAAAAGAAGCGTGGTTGCCTCCTCTTAAAAGTTGACTTCGAAAAGGCTTACGATTCAATATCTTGGAACTACCTTAGATGGATTTTAGGGAGAATGGGGCTTGGAAAGAAGTGGTTGAATTGGATGGATTCTTGTGTTTTTACTAGTCATATGTCCGTCTTGGTAAATGGTAGTGTCACTAAAGATTTCAAAGTCCAAAGAGGTTTACGCCAAGGCGATCCCATTTCACCCTTTCTTTTTGTTCTTGCTATGGAAGGCTTAACCGCTCTCACTAAAAAATCGGTGGAAGTGGGAGACTTTATGCCTTTCAAATATGGTTTAGAAGACTATGTGGACATCCTTCAATTTGCGGATGACACCATCATCATCGGTGAACCAACTTGTGACAATTTATGGAGCATGAAGGTGTTGTTAAGGGGTTTTGAACTTGTGTCTGGTTTGAAAATCAATTTCCACAAAAGCAACTTTTTTGGAGTTCACATTGGTGATTGGCTTCTAAATTCGGCTACTAGCTTTCTCTCTTGCAAAAAAGGAAGTTTTCCCTTTAAATTCTTAGGAATTTGGATTAGTGATTGCGGTAGGAGAAAGAGGGTGTGGAAGGATGTTGTGGATAATATCAAATCAAGATTATCTAGGTGGAAGGGTAGAAACATTTCGATCGGTGGTAGGGTGACTTTAATTACTTAGGTGCTTAATGCTATTCCTATTTTCACTCTCTCTTTCTACAAAGCTCCTAAGAAAACCTTACAAGAAATAAGAAGCCTTCTTAGTAATTTTTTGTGGAATGGAAATACCAACAAAAGATGCATCCAGTGGGTGAAGTGGAAGAATGTTTGTAAGCCCAAAGAGAAAGGAGGGTTAGGAATAAGAGATGTCGGTGAAATGAACAAAGCTCTTCTTCTAAAATGGAAGTGGAGAATTTTGAAGGAGGACAAAGCAATTTGGAGTAAATTTCTTCTCTTGAGATATCGTAATCCAAAACTCAAAGTGTTAGCCTCTAGTGAGGAAGTTCTAAACCGTGAGGATTCTTCTTGGTGGAAGGATGTTATTCTCAACGATTTCAAGGGGGAGTGCTTCGATGAGGGATTTTCCGAGTGGGTTAATTGCAAGTTCAAGAGAGGTAACAACATTCTTTTTTTGGCATAGTTGTTGGTTGGGAGATCAAACTCTTAGTACCCCCGCTTTTCCGTACTTGTTCGATCTTTCAACCAATAAGTTTTGTGCGGTTAGCGATGTGGTCTCTTGGAATAATGGAACATTTTCTTGGAACATTGAAGCTATTGTTGATATTGAGCGAATGCTTCCTCCCGGTACTTTAGGGGGAGACTCGGCCGGGGCATCTCAATTGAGGGACCTAAAGGTTTTATTAAACGGTATCGAACCAGATAATACCGACGTTGTTGACTTTCATTGGAATCTAACTTCTAACGGTTGCTTCTCGGTTTCTAGTGTTTCTATGGCGGTGTCTAATGCAAAGGACTTGACTTGGACAACTTCTACAATCAAATTGTTGGAACTTGTTTGGAAGATAAAAATCTTCTCTTGGAGATTCTTTATCAATAGACTCCCTCTAAAAGATCTTTTGGCCCATAGAGGTATGTCCAACTTTTCCTCCCTTGATTGTGTGTTTTGTTCAAACCATTCGGAAACTTTGGAACACCTCTTCTACCATTGTCTTGTTTTAAAAGCGGTTTGGGATAGAATTTATCTTTGGTTGGGCACCGAATTGGAGTTTTCTTTGGATGAGTTCAAGAATTTTGGAAGCATTCAAGAGAAGGTGAAAAATATAAAGAATAGAGCTAAAATCAATCTCATTTGGTTGGCTCTTATTTGGAGTATTTGGAACACTAGAAACAACATTAATTTTGAAAATGCTTCCTTTAGCTATGAAGTGATTATTTACAACATTATGCTTTACTCTTGGAGATGGTTATGTAATAGTGACTCTAAGTCTAGGCTTATTTTCTATGATTGGTACAAGCTACCTCTTAATAGTTCCAACTCTTTTTAGAGTTTTCTGGTTGTAAGGGTTGCACCCCTAGTGCGATTTCTATAACCAATTGCCTATTAAAAAAAAGATTTTCAAATTTTGAATCAATACAACGTTTTTGTCATCTTACCAATTGAGCATCCAGAATGATCTTGATACGATCGTGAGAGCATTCATTTTCTACATTCACTTGATTGTTAAAGAGACCGGTTCGTTGCGGTTTTAGCGTTTCTTTTGCGCTTGCTTCGGTCTATGATGGAAGAGATCCCATTGATTCGGACTTGGTGTTCGGTCGAAAGAGGATGATTGAAGTGAAAGAGGCGATGGAAATTCCTCGTAGCTCTAAGAACTCCAGACTCTATGATTAATTCTAACGTCAATTCGATTTCACACTTTAATCCAACAAATCTTGTTCAACACCAAGTGCATTTTCTAATTACTTTCTTAATCAAATCAAATTTTGTCCATAATAGAGAAATTAAGAAGGGTTTGTACGTACTTGTACAAGTTGTTTTAAAACATTTAGCTGATGGCGGTTAAGCCTTTGTTTGAATGCTTAGATTCCATTAAAGACTCCTTAAAACTCGATTTGTCTCATCTTTTTTAAAAAACCCCACAAAAAACTCTTTTTATCCTAAACTACGACACTCTGACTTTCAAATTGCACATGGGAATACATATGCACAACATATAATGTCTTGACGAGCACAATAATAAAAAAAAAATCAAATCTCGTTCCTTTCTTTCTAAAAACGCAAAGTAAACATCCCGTTAACATACGATCACAAGATTAACTAAATGGTTTCCGTCGAGTACGATGGATGTGAGGGGTACTAATACCTTCCCTTTGCATAACCAACTCCCGAACCCGTTCATGGTTACAATGACTACCTTATCTCTGTCTTTGTGGGTTTTATCAATATTTTTCCTTTCCTTTTGGAATAAATAAAATATGGGACGACTTTGTTTGTGTTTCGAGTGTGCGAGTGCTCAAATATTTTTGGTCGGCTGCGACAAAACTGCAAGAAATAATGGTAGCCCTTGAGAAAAAAATCACTTGTTTGGCATCAAATGTTGGAGTTTTCTGCACCAAATTCGACTTGGAACGAACTCATAACAACCATATTCAAATATTTTCAACCCTCAATGAACCAAAGTCTCTTTTAATTGTTATTATGTATAAAACAAACTAGAACACTGGAAGAATATAAAGAGAAATTTGAGTAATATGTAGGCCCCCTGAAATATGTTGAGCCATCTTATTTAATTGAATAATTTTGAATGGCCTTAAAGATGTAATAAGTGTGTAATGATATATTTGTAAATTACCTATTATTGGTTGGGGATTATTTCGCTATTAGCGATTAGCTCTCCCTAACTGCGTCATACTCGCCCCTTCATGGGAAACATGTGAAAGACGCTCCTCGATAAGAGGAAAGTCATGGTTGAAAGGTTTATGATTTATTTAAATAATGTTAGATATGGAGGGATGTGTTGTGAATTTGCTCAAATATGTGGTATGGATATATATTTCAAAAATAAAAGAAAAAAAACAATTTTATACAAAAGAATTATTTAAACATTATGTTTATGTGTATTTTATATAAAATAAACAAGATATATTTAAGATATAATAAATTTTTTAAAAAAGGTATCTTTATATATAAGATATTTATTATATTAAAATGTTTGATATTTTTAAAATGAGTTAAAAGGTAGTGCACTGACAGTGTAAAATAGTTTTACACTGTCATCCAATAGGGAATAATGAATGTGCCATGTCATTAAAGTTTTTTTTAAATAAAAAATATTTTAATTAGATGCATGGTGGTGATTGGTTGACAGTGTAAAAATATTTTACACTGTCAGTGCATGACCCATTTTCTTTTTTAAAATATTGTTGTAGTATGTATTATTTTTACAAATTTATTTTTAAATATATATATATATATATATATATATATATATATATATATATATATATATATATATATATATATATATATATATATATATAATACTTGTTATACAATATTGTAAATATTAACATGAGGTATCATGTCAAAAAAATTAATCAGCCAATTTGCAAGGGGCTTAAATACCAAAACATACATTGACAACCCCTAGCAAATACTGGCACCCTACGCCACCTAGAGTGTGCCTACGCCTGGGTGTCTGCAGCAAGAAATATAGGGATTATATTTTGCGAGGGGTTTAGCCTCAAACAAAAATGTGACGTGGGAAACCCCTCACAAATAATTTGTGATGACCTGTTTAGCTAAGGGACTTGTCCCCTTGTAAGGGGTTTTTTGCATTTTGTGAAGGGTTAAATCCCTCACTAAACAAGCTTTTTCTTCTAGTGACCATGCAATTTGTACTTTTTGACAACTATAGTGATGTGCCTACTGTGGGACCTCGGTAAACAATTGGGCCACACCTTCATCATCATCCCATTTTTACCACCTTTCCTTGAAGATGGCCAACAAATGTAATATCACCAAGATTCTCTACTATCATCTTGAGAGAACCAAGGACCAACATCAATTTTTCTAGCAGTGATGCCGTTAGAATCTTCCCCCACGACAATGGTCCATGGTCATCAGTATGAAAATTGACAATTGAAATATCAAACGAGTATGGATAGATCCTGGAAGCTCGTTCATGTAAGCTTTTATTTTTATGTGCAAGTCATGATTTATATGTCAAATTTTATTAAATGATAAATTTCTCTTTAATTTCTCTTTTATTTTCTTCTTCATCTTTCATGTTTTTTAGGTTTTTTAATAATTTATTTCTCTTTAATTTCAATTCCCCCTATATTTTTCTTCTATTCAATTTTTATTTCCCTATGTTTACTATTATTTTAATTTCTCTTTTTTTAATTATATTTTAATTTAATAAAAGAAGAAGAAATAAGCAAAGAAACATTGGGCCTTTCTAAAACCTCCCACAAACCCAAGAAGCATCTACCCCAAACTCAACATCGAGAGCAATTCTTGCATGGACACGAACCTAAATCCATATATTTAGGCACAACCAATAAGAAGAGAGAGAATTTAAATTTATTTAAATTTTAATTTCGTTTTTAATTGCCAACATGGAGGGTGGTTGTGATAATGGAGGAGAGAGATAATTTTAATTTTATTATTTAATTAATAAAAAAATATGATTCGGTTGCACTCTGATTCGCCGTCATGCCTCTGTTCTTCTCTGTACTCATCGTTACGCTTCTTCTTCACTCCCCTCCTTCTGCACCATCACTTATTCACCACATGAAGGATTGCCTTGTCATCATATTTCAGTGTTTTGGTTCAAAATTGTTTTTTTATTGATTCTTTGCTTACTGCTTAACCCTTTCAAGAATATTTATATTTTAAACTGATTCCTTTCATGGCCTCTAAAATCACAGGTGTTACTACCAACCCGTGGTATTCTTCTCTTTTTTTCTTTAACTGTAATTACTCTCTAGAAAACATCATGATTTCTTTTTTTGTTTTTTTCCTACCAACCCTGCACTATGATAATGTTTTCATGTTGCAGATATTTGAAAAAGCTATATCTTCATCCGAGGCTTAAAATCAATAGTTGATATTGATCCCTTTATATTCTAAAGTTAGAAAATTAGTTTAGAGAAGTTATATCAAATTTAAATTTTATTTTTGGTTTAATAGGGATATGGTAGAGGCGGGAAAATGCATAAAAAATGTCTATTGGGAAATGGTTGTGAAACCCATACATGATACTTGCAAACTCTTGGAACCAATTTACATTGAACCAGAGGGTGTATATGAATATGAATTTTTTGTAGTTTCTCCCAAGCTTGCAAATGATACTAAAGGGACAATTGAAAGTAGCAAAATGGCTTCATAAAATGGTTGCATGTTAAAATGTTTATATTAAAATTCCTTTAATTAGGGAATCCATTCCATCAATAAAGGAAGTTATTTCTATTGGGAGAGGTGCAAATGTCATTGTAAGCTTCTCATTTATGGTCATTCTTATATATGAGGCTCTTACGCACATATGAACGTTGGTATGTCGAGACAATCAAAAGTGTCCAGCGAATATTATAAAACCAAGAGTTATAAAATTTCGACAAAACAATGGGATATCACAGTTCAACATAAAACAAAACCAGTAATTGCATGTTTTCGTAGATACATAGCATTCGGATTAACAATTAACGACATATTTTATTCTTTCAAGGCAAAACAACCTCTTTATTAATTACGTAGCAGAATCACATCTTTCAACTTACAAATCATTTACAACTTTATTCAACTAAAATAAATTTAAACTTATAATTATTCAACAACTAGAGTAGTAACAACAACATAGAAACAATTATCATTCATCCCCTCGAGTGCTACGTATCAGAGCAACTAAACCGACTTAGACGGAGAGCTACTAATTCTTCATTCTCAAATACCTACACGTTACCAGTATAAAGGCAACGGCGAAACAAATGAAAGGATGAGATATCAAATCAATATAAACAGGTGTATGATAAATAATATATTAGATCAGAGTCAAACAAAATCTCACCACTTCATAACAACAATTATGCAACAACCCAAAAACAACTTAATAACAACAACCAGACAACTTTAATCAACCAACACGTCCATATAACAACTTAAATCCACATAACTCAATAACAACAACAACTTTAACACACAACTCAAGATGTGACTCAACAGTTCATATGCATGTGGTACCATTGGAGCTGAACTCCCAACTTAGAAATTGCCAGTTTATCGAGGCATAAGCCTTCGTCGCAAATTTGTCAATCCAGGCCAACGTGGTGAGCATAGCTCCAACTTAAAAATTGTCAATCCTGACCAACTTAAAGATGCAAATGTATGAATGCAACAGTCACATACCACAACAACAATCATCGCAAGGCATATGCCTACATCAACAGTGTAGCAATAAACAGAGGTACTCAACGTTGCTTCAACACTGGCCATAGGCCTACAACTTAATCAACAACAATTTATAACAATAGCTTAACTCCAATAACATTGGTCATAGGACCTGCAACTCAATAAGGTCCATAAACCAGAACAAAATAACTTATTCATCTGTATCTGCAGTTCAACTCAATTGACATAATTACAACAAAATAAACCAACCCCAATTACCTACTAATATATACAAACTACCCTGACAAATTTCGATTAATTTCGGACAACTAAGTTTACCGCTTAATTCTACCAATTCCATACATCAACCCAACCAAAATCTACGACTACAATCAGTAATTATTTCGAACAATTTCCGACTAAAACCGGTTAATTAATTATCGTCTAAAAACTACTAATAATGCTACTCTCCATTAATATTATCAGTACTATTCTAATACTGTCATCTACCAGTGTTGCTAGATTATTCTTCTAATAATAGTCAAACTCGATTAAATTCGTTCCAGCTCCTATAATTAAATCACTTACTCTATTGGCACTAAATTAATTAGGATGAACATATAAGTACTAAATTAATTAGGATGAATATAGTGGAGTTATACTAATATATATACCTACATGGGCACTTATTAAAAGAACTAATAAGAATCAAATTTGTTGGCCCCCGTCCCATGATGCAAGACGCCTAACATTGTTCCTTTAGTGTTAGGGGCGCCAACCCCTTGTTGGTGGCCCCCGCCTTACCTTTTTGGGGCGCCCACCCCATTCTCTGTGCTACCAAATCACAGTTCCTTTCTTCCTTCAATTTTGCTTCTTCTTCTCAATGCTACCAAATCATACAGAATATTTCCAGAAATGATTTCGCAATTTCATCAACAACTCAACAACTCTGATATCAACAATCACACAATTTCCACTCAAATTAAATCAGAGCAACCATATTTATAGAAATAATAATTAGCACAACCCTTCATTACTCATCAACAGAAACGGTTCATCCTAAATTTCAAAATCACAAAACAGCAAAACACAAAGCACGGTGATAATTTTATCAACCCAAATCCCATGTATTATCGATCAAACAACTAATTTCTTAATATCAAAACAACACAGAAATAACAAACAGCCCATGACAAAATTCATACAATCTCATCCCAAATACGGTCTATCATATACCCGGTTATAGAGATTGAACCCCACCGTTACCTTGGATTTACGGTCTCTCTATAATTTCCAGTTGAATCCTTTGGCCATAGCTTTCACTTTGCCTCTTTTCTTCCTCCGTGCGTACTACACTTTCTCTTCTCTTCTTCTTCTTCTCCGCAGCTCCTTTTCTTCACAAACCCTTATTCTCTTCTCTTTTTCCACGTACAACATCTTCTAAAACCCATTTTTCTTTTCTTTTTAATTCCAACCACACATAAATAATACTCATAATGGGCCTATTAGTTACACCTCCTTATTTTCTATTTGACACACAACAGCTAAATCCAACTAAATAAATAATACTCTAGTATTCAAATATTATTTCTAATAATAATTAGTCCCATATAATAATATTATTTCTCCGATCAAATCGACTAACTAATCCGACTATAAACTTAACCGCTTAAATCAACATATTAATCTAATTACGCTTCTTATAATAATACCGATAATTCTCAACCTCGACTAATTCTATAACAAATAAATCCTTAATAAATTTAATTAAATAATTAATTAAATTTGGGGCGTTACAACTCTCCCCCACTTAGGATATTTTCGTCCTCGAAAATCTATCCGACACAACCGTCCTCAACTTCGCTTCCAACTCTCCGACCCTCGGTTGCGTTTGCCAACACTTCGACTACTACTTTTCCGATACTACAACAACTCGGCATGGTTTGAATCCAATACATACATGATATTCATTCAACACCTTTGCGATATAATCGTTATGAACTTATCAACCTCTTCAACAATATCTTGGAATATCAACTTTATAAAGTAGAAACAACTATAATACACTTATACCTGGATATTCAACGTCACATCACCCTTAACGACATTCAAAACACCAATCACACACGCAAATTCATTTCTATAATTGTACATGTCAATTTTCGACAAACATCAACAACTCCATTTATTTCATTGTATCACTCTTATAGCGACATCATCTTAAGCAACATAATCACTTCGTCCGATTAAGAATTATTATTCATCATCTACAGTAACTAATAACAACATCAATCACTCCTCGCACTATTAAGATAGCAAGTCAAGTCTACATCATCCAACATGATTTCGTCTACTATCAACAAGAGATTAAGGGTGATGAGTTCCTCAATTTGCCAATAGATAGCCGACAACCATAATGGAGTATAAACCATCATTACCAACATTAATAGTGTTCCTTTAGAACTTGTACTCACGCCACCAAAAGCATTATAATTCAATAACTTATAAAATCATCTGAACATCCTAACATCGACGTCTTGTAGCTAGTTACTAATTCACACCTTATGATAACATCAGGATAGAAATCCTTCACACCACTACCAACACTTCCTATTCTTTGCTTTTCTGACTTTAATTTGCGATTCAGAATGTTCCAACAACTACCACAACTTTTTCAATTACTCACTAAGATTTCACAACAAGGTCTACCGCAATCCGTCAGTTAATCATTGTTCCTACGTCAACATCTTACGTAAGGCTACTTAAACAACAACTTCACAGTCCATCAACCACGCTGAACATAGAAAATTCCTAAATTCCATATTATAACCATTATCTGGTTACTTAACAATCACCTATAGAACATCAGGAATTTGCACCATACTTGCATATCAACAACTGCTAAATTGCTCTTCATCCTTCGAGAAGTAAACATCAATAATTCCTGCTCATCCTCTTTCTCCAGATGCTCCACTTGATCAATCACCAAAAACCTTGAATCCATGTTACCTTCGGATTCGGGACACAACAAACTTCAACAACTTGAATTACCGCCATCCACGGCACACTGAACCCACATCTTACAACTAAAACATGTCCGAAAGCACCGCTTCTCCCCCAATTAGCTTCAAGCCAACTCCTGCAACTAGTGATTAGAAAAACAACAAGTACCGATAGTGTTGTACACACTTGTCGCGTACTAAAGGATAAACAAGATTAGACAGCTTTGGCCGAACGGACCGACCTGCTCTGATACCACTAATGTAAAACCTCATTTCTACCAGGCGAATATTATAAAATCAAGGTTATAAAATTTCGAAAAAACAATGGGATATCACATTTCAACATAAAACAAAACCTGCAATTTCATGTTTTCGTAGATACATAGCATTCGAATTAACAATTAACAACATATTTTATTCTTTCAAGGCAAAACAACCTCTTTATCAACCAAAATATCACATATTATCGATCGAACAACTAATTTCTTAATATCAAAATAATACAGAAATAACAAACAGTCCATGGCAAAATTCATACAATTCCATCCCACATACGGTCTATCATATACCCGGTTATAGAGATTGAACACCACCCTTACCTTGGATTTACGGTCTCTCTATAATTTCTGGTTGAATCCTTTGGTCATAGCTTTGACTTTGCCTCTTTTCTTTCTTTGTCCGTACAACACTCTCTCTTCTCTTCTTCTTCTCTGCAGTTCCTTTTATTCACAAACTCTTATTCTCTTCTCTCTTTCCACGTACAATATCTTCTAAAACCCCTTTTTCTTTTCTTTTTAATTCCAACCACACTGAATTAATACTCTTAATGGGCCTATTATTTAC